>NC_042974.1:8216941-8406941 GCF_901001165.1 Salmo trutta | reverse complement strand
TGGTTACTACATGATTCCATATGTGTTCTTTCATAGATTTGATGTATTCACTATTATTCTACAGTACAATGTAGAAACTAGTAAAAATAAAGAAAAACACTGGAATGGGTAGGTTTGTCCAAACTTTGGACTGGTACTCTATGCCAGATGTCAAATTTCATGCAAATCAGTCATTTGTTGCCAGAGGACTAGTGTTTTAAGTGTTTTTCAGAAAGTTCTAAATGGTGGAAAACCTCTTAAGGTGGACTTTATGGGTCCTTGAGGTATTGTTTCTTGTAAGGAGAAGGACCAACATAATGCATTTCAAACTGGTGAGGGGCATAAGTTTTCAGTTTTTATTTTCAATCGCTTGTTATAGAACCACGATCTTGAGTCAAAAAGAAAGACCACTGATTGGCACTGTGGTCAAAAGTAGAAAAAGGTGTGTCCATTCAGAGAAATAGAAAATGGGAGAGATTAACCATTCAGAGGCTTCAATCATTTCAAGGGAGAGTAGATGTGTGTTTCTGTTATTTGCATGGGAAGATAAAGAAAATGGAAATGTAGCCTAGGTTAAATAAAGTGGTAGGAAACCCGGATCTGAGAAAATCTGGAATTTTTCTCTTGTGGGTGGTCTGAAAACTGCAGTCGTCTTCAGTATTTCGGAGATAGACAATCCATTGAGGGGAAAAAAGTTATGTAGAAAAAAGACTAAAGATCATCAGCAGCTATTAACATTGGCCAACAATGTGTCACAGGTTTGGACACTGATCTGTCAGCCTGCATAGCTGTCTGTCAGCCTGCATAGCTGTCTGTCAGCCTGCATAGCTGTCTGTCAGCCTGCATAGCTGTCTGTCAGCCTGCATAGCTGTCTGTCAGCCTGCCTATCTGCCTGTCTGTCTTTCTGTATGTCTGTCTATATGTCTGCCCATGTCTGTTATGTCATCTGTCAGCCAGTCTGTTATGTCATCTATCAGCCAACCTGTTATGCAGTCTGTCAGCCAGTCTGTTATGTAGTCTGTCAGCCAGTCTGTTATGTAATCTTATGTAGGCTTCTAAACAGCTTCTACCCACAAGCCATAAGGGTCCCCCTCCCCTTCTACGCTACTGCTACTGCTACTCTCTGTTATTATCTATACATAGTCACTTTTATACAGGTAACGAGCTGAGATTAGGAGCACACGCTTAAAGGGAGTGCTACTAATCTCAGTTTGTTACCTGTATAAAAGACACCCGTCCACAGAAGCAATCAATCATTCAGATTCCAAACTCTCCACCGTGGCCAAGACCAAAGAGCTCTCCAAGGATGTCAGGGACAAGATTGTAGACCTACACAAGGCTGAAATGGGCTACAAGACCATCGCCAAGCAGCTTGGTGAGAAGGTGACAACAGTTGGTGTGATTATTTGCAAATGGAAGAAACACAAAAGAACTGTCAATCTCCCTCGGACTAGGCCTCCATCCAAGATCTCACCTCGTGGAGTTGCAATGATCATGAGAACGGTGAGGAATCAGCCCAGAACTACACGGAGGATCTTGTCAATGATCTCAAGGCAGCTGGGACCATAGTCACCAAGAAAACAATTGGTAACACACTACGCCGTGAAGGACTGAAATCCTGCAGCGCCCGCAAGGTTCCCCTGCTCAAGAAAGCACATATAAATGCTGTCTGAAGTTTGCCAATGAACATCTGAATGATTCAGAGGACAACTGGGTGAAAGTGTTGTTGTCAGATGAGACCAAAATGGAGCTCTTTGGCATCAACTCAACTCGCCGTGTTTGGAGGAGGAGGAATGCTGCCTATGACCCCAAGAACACCATCCCCACCGTCAAACATGGAGGTGGAAACATTATGCTTTGGGGGTGTTTTTCTGCTAATGGGACAGGACAACTTCACCGCATCAAAGGGACGATGGACAGGGCCATGTACCGTCAAATCTTTGGTGAGAATCTCCTTCCCTCAGCCAGGGCATTGAAAATGGGTCATGGATGGGTATTCCAGCATGACAATGACCCAAAACACACAGCGAAGGCAACAAAGGAGTGGCTCAAGAAGAAGGGAAGAAGCACATTAAGGTCCTGGAGAGGCCTAGCCAGTCTCCAGACCTTAATCCCATAGAAAATCTGTGGAGGGAGCTGAAGGTTCGAGTTGCCAAACATCAGCCTGGAAATCTTAATTACTTGGAGAAGATCTGCAAAGAGGAGTGGGACAAAATCCCTCTTGAGATGTGTGCAAACCTGGTGGCTAACTACAAGAAACGTCTGACCTCTGTGATTGCCATCAAGGGTTTTGACTCCAAGTTCTAAATCATGTTTTGCAGAGGGGTCATATATTTATTTCCCTCATTAAATGCAAATAATTGTATAACATTTTTGACATGCATTTTTCAGATTTTTTTTGTTGTTATTCTGTCTCTCGCTGTTCAAATAAACCTACCATTAAAATTATAGACTGATTGTTTCTTCGTCAGTGGGCAAACATATAAAATCAGCAGGGGATCAAATACTTTTTTCCCTCACTGTACATATTACCTCAATTACCTCAACACCAGTGCCCCGCACATTGAATCTGTACGGGTACCCACTGTATATAGCCTTGCTATTGGTATTTACTGCAGCTGATTAATTATTTGTTATTCTTATCTCTTACTTTTTTGTAGGTATTTTATTAAAACTGCGTTGTTGGTTAACCTCTTGCGTATATCCTACCACTGGGGGCGCCACAGCGCATTTTGGAAAAAATTTGTTCCCATTTTCAACGGCCTACTAATCAAACTCAGAAGCTAGGACATGCATATACTTATTTTATATGGATAGAAAACACCCTAAAGTTTCTAAAACTGTTTGAATGGTGTCTGTGAGTATAACAGAACTCGTATGGCAGTCAAAACCCCGAGACCGATTGAACCAGGAAGTGGGATTCTGAATTGTGGACTCAACTTCACAGCCTTCCCTGTAATTCACAACGTCAAAAAATGATAATTGAGCACTTTCCAGTGCTTCCACTAGATGTCCCCAGTCTTTACAAAGTGTTTTGAGGCTTCTGCTGTCGAAACTCAGTGTAGGAGACGATGTGGCAATTGGTCACAGTAGGAGGGCCATCAGCATTGTGACGGCCGTGTCTGCCCCCACCTTTGGAAACGTTTTGAAACACAATGAAATTGTCCCACTCGAATTGGCTCTCTTGTTGAAACAGGCCCTGAAGATTAATGTTATACAACGTTTGACATGTTTGAACGAACCTAAAGGAGGGAAAAAATATATTTTTCGTATGCCAGCTGCCGCGCACGGATCAGTATTTGGATACAGCCTTCCGACGCGCTAACAACAGCAAGCTAATGGAACATAAAGGATGGACTTTTTCGACCGAAAATACATTTGTCGTGGACCTGGGATTCCTGGAAGTGCTTTCTGATGAAGACAACTAAAGGTGAGGGATTATTGGCAATATTATACAAGATCAGATGTGATGTGCGATTGTTCCAAGATGGCGACGAGCTAGGCTTTCTAGCTCATTTTCTGAGTATCGCATCCCCTTTTATCTCAAAGTGTGATTACCCTGTAAAGTTAATTTAAAATCTGTTATGACGGGTGTTTTCAAGAGATATTCATCTATAAATCTTAGATTGACAATATAAAAAAAAAAAAAACGTTTTCGAATAGTAATTTATAAAATTGTAGCACTGTTTCCCGGGACGCATTTTATGGGAAAATAGTTAGTCAACGTCAGGTGCCGATGTAAAATGCTGTTTTTATATAGAAATATGACCTTTATTGAACAAAAGATTGCATGCTGTGTGTAACATGATGTCCTAGGTGTGTCATCTGATGAAGTTTGTAAAAGGTTAGTGCTGCATTTAGCTGTTTTTTGGTTATATGTGATGCATGTGCTTGGTCGGAAAATTCATATGATGCTACTTTTACCATGTACTCCTCTAACATAATCTAATATTGTGCTTTTCCTGTAAAACCTTTTTGAAATCGGACAACGAGGGTCGATTCAAGAGAGGTGTATCTATAAAACGATATGAGACAGTCCTATATTTAAAAAATAAATAAAATTTAATTTCGTTATGCTAATGTCGCTAGGGGTTTTTCGCTGGAAAATGATCCCGCTAACGGGATGAGAGTCTCAAGAGAAGGGCTAGTATGTAAGCGTTTCACTGTAAGGTGCTGTTGTATTCGACGCATGTGACAAATACAATTTGATTGAAAGTCTGTCTGCCAGTCTGTTATGTAGTCTGTCAGCCAGTCTGTTATGCCAACTGTCAGCTAGTCTGTTATATAATCTGTCAGCCAGTCTGTTATGCAGTCTGTCAGCCAGTCTGTTATGTCAACTGTCAGCCAGTCTGTTGTGTCATCTGTCAGCCATTTGTTATGCCAACTGTCATCCAGTCTGTTATGCAGTCTGTCAGCAAGTCTGTTATGTCATCTGTCAGTCAGTTTGTTATGTAGTCTGTCAGCCAGTCTGTCAACCCCTCTGTAGGCTGGGAGAGTTGATGCAAATGGTATGACACAGGGTTAGCATGGATGTTAACCAGAGTAATGTAGCATGGTTTGGTTGTCATACTGAGATTAAGACTGAGATTTTCTTTGATTATGATACATGTTGTTACATGGTTGATCATGGTTGATTGAAAATGACTCTTCTTTGTGACTCTTCTTTGCCAAGTTAATCCACCCACATGACAGGTGTGGCATATCAATAAGCTGATTAAACAGCATGATCATTACACAGGTGCACCTTCTGCTGGGGACAACAAAAGGCTTCTCTAAAATGTGCAGTTTTGTCACAGATCACAATGCTAAGGATGTCTCAAGTTTTGAGGAAGTGTGCAAATGGCATGCTGACGACAGGAATGTCCACCAGAGCTGTTGTCAGAGAATTTTATGTTAATTTATCTACCATAAGCCGCCTCCTACGTTGTTTTAGAGAATTTGACCTAGTGTCCAACCGGCCTCACAACCGCAGATAACATGTAACCACACCGTTCCAGGACATCCCCTTCCGGCATCTTCACCTGCAGGATCGTCTGAGACCAGCCACCTGGACTGCTGATGAAACTGCGCGTTTGCACCACCAAGTATTTCTGCAATTGTAAGAAACAGTCTCAGGGAAGGAAGCTCATCTGCGTGCTCATTGTCCTCACCGGTGTCTTGACCTGACTGCAGTTCAGCGTCGTAACCGAGTTCAGTGGGACAATTCTCACCTTCGATGGTTACTGGCACACTGGACAACGGTGCTCTTCAAGGATGAATCCCAGCGTCACCTATACCGGTGTCATGATGTTGCCCTCTTTGGGTTTTCTATGCACCATCCCCCTACCTCTGTCTCCCACACCCAGGCTCTGTGAGAGCGGTCGTAAATTCCTAAGAGAATATCCTGCCTCATGGCCAAAGTATGGAGACAAGAGTAAGTTTTCATAGACCAAACAGAGGAAGAATTCTTCTACCTCACAGAACTTGACAACCGAACAATATTCAGGTTCTGAAGAAGTGTCATAAACTTTGTCGTCTGAAGAGGAGAAATCATCGGACCAATATGCAGCGGTTATATTGCTCATCTTCTTTTTATTAGAAGGAAAAAAATACTTATACATAACAAACAACGAAAAACAGTTCCGTAAGGTGCTCAGACTATACAAGGAAACAACCACCCACAAAGCACAAGAGAAAACTAACCCAATTAAATATGGCCTCCAATTAGAGGCAACAACAACCAGCTGCCTCTAATTGGAGGTCCTACCAAAACCAACATAGACAAAGAAAAACTAGATAGAAACATAGAAATAGAAAAACTAGAACATAACCCAAAAGACCCCGAAACACACAAACCAAACACCCCTTGCCACGCCCTGACCAAACTACAATAACAAACAACCCCTTTTACTGGTCAGGACGTGACAAGTAGGTATAAAAGATCGGTGAAGAATCCAGTTACGAACTGGTCCGTTTGGTACAATTTTGTGAAGCTCATGAGAGACAATACGGCCACATTACCATGGCGCTGTTTATATAATAGCCTCAGTTGTGAGACTTACATCTAATGGTTGTAGAAAATGAATGAATAAGGATAAAGCTATTTGGGATATGTTGGAATGCTTGTAATGATGTTAATGTGAGAGAATTGTATTTCTATTTAAAGTTTCACTAAGTGATCGGCACGCCCCCATGAACAGACGGGACCTGGCGTCATGAGACAGCCTTTTTCTGTTATTCCGAATATAACCCCAACCCAGGTTTTCTATCACCAGACCAGCTTACCTCGATAACGAGAAGGCCAAGGTTTGACCACGCATTCCTCTTTCTGAACTTTAACCATACCACGTGGTTAACTTACATCTAGACGTTCCACTAGCGGAACACCGCTCCAATATCCAATGATAGGGTGTGGCGCAAAATACAAACTCCTTTATGCAATCGCGGTGTCCGATTTTAAAATAGCTTTTCGGTGAAAGCACATTTTGCAATATTCTGAGTAGAATGCACTCCCATCACAGGCTAGCTATTTTGACACCCACCAAGTTTGGTACTCACCAAACTCAGATTTACTATAAGAAAAATTGGATTACCTTTGCTGTTCTTTGTCAGAATGCACTCCCAGGACTTCTACTTCAACAACAAATGTTGGTTTGGTTCCAAATAATCCATAGTTATATCCAAATAGCGCCGTTTTGTTCGTGCGTTCAAGACACTATCCGAAGGGTAACGAAGGGTGACGCGCGACGCATATCGTGACAAAAAAATGCAAAATATTTAATTACCCTACTTCGAAGCATGTCAAACATTGTTTAAAATCAATTTTTATGCGATTTTTCTCGTAAAATAGCGATAATATTCCGACCGGGAGTCGTTGTTTTCGTTCAAAGACTGATAATCTACAACGGACTCTTCACGTGCAGGCGCGCACCCGTCTCATTGTTCTCAGATCGACCACTATCCAAATGCGCTACTGTTTTTCAGCCATGGACTGCAAAGTCATCATTCAACGTTCTGGCGCCTTCTGAGAGCCTATGGGAGCCTTAGAAAGTGTCACGTTACAGCAGAGATCCTCTGTTTTGGAGCAGTGGCTTCTTCCTTGCTAAGCGGCCTTTCAGGTTTCAGGTTATGGACTCGTTTTACTGTGGATATAGATACTTTTGTACCTGTTTCCTCCAACATCGCCACAAGGTCCTTTGCTGTTGTTCTGGGATTGATTTGCACTGTTCACACCAAAGTAAGGTTTATCTCTAGGTGACAGAACGTGTCTCCTTCCTGAGCGGTATGACGGCTACGTGGTCCCATGGTGTTTATACTTGCGTACTATTGTTTGTACAGATGAACGTGGTACCTTCAGGTGTTTTGAAATAGCTCCCAAGGATGAACCAGACTCGTGGAGGTCTACAAATGGTTCTGAGTTCTGAGGTTTTGGCTGATTTCTTTTGATTTTCCCGTGATTTCAAGCAAAGAGGCACTGAGTTTGAAGGTAGGCCTTGAAATACATCCACAGTTACACCTCCAATTGACTAAAATTATGTCAATTAGCCTATCAGAAGCTTCTAAAGCCATGACATAATTTTCTGGAATTTTCTATGCTGTTTAAAGGCACAGTCAACTTAGTGTATGTGAACTTCTGACCCACTGGAATTATAATACATTGAATTATAAGTGAAATAATCTGTCTGTTAACAACTGTTGGAAAAATTACTTATGTCATGCACAAAGTAGATGTCCTAACCTACTTGCAAAAACTATAGTTTGTTAACAAGAAAACTGTGGAGTGGTTGAAAACTAGTTTTAATGACTCCAACCTATGTGTATGTAAACATCCGACTTCAACTGTATATTTGTGGTGGTGAAACTGTCACTCAGTAAAAACTTTGAAATTGTTGGATGGTGTGTTAATATTGTAGTTCAATGTATATTGGACAGTGTCTTAGTAAAAATGCTTTATATTATTCAGAATGTCAAGTAACTTTAATTAGTTGTAGTGGTTTTGGATAAAGTAATGATTTTTATTCAGTTGAATTTTGATAATTTACTAATTTATTCAACTAAACATTGTTATTATCATGAATGACAGTTTGTGGATTAACACTTACAGTACGTATATGTTTTCTTCCTATTGGCCCATATACAATATTCATAATACTGAATGAAACATATATAGTATTGAAATAATAACATAGTATCTACTGATAACAACAGTACAATTTGACACCCATAACATAGGTAACAAGAGTTGCTATCTTACAAGCATGAGGTAGCTAAGACCCTATCTATTTTGATTCAAAATTGCACAATGACATATAGATTTGGTGTAATGCCATGCATGCATTGAGTAACATGTATATGTGGCTATGAAGACTATGAGCCATGCAATAAAACAATTGTATGTAAAAAAATAAACAAGAGTGAATATAATAAACTAGTAGAAGATGATAACAAGAGACCCTGAGGCTGCCATACCGTACAAAATGATGGAGGTGGTCCAAATCCAGATCGTCCCCTAGACCCTACACCCTATGCACTTGTGGAAATCCAATAACTTTTCATTGGTATAAGAAACTTGGTGAAACTTACAACAAACCTATCAGAGGGTAAGGTGGAGCTATTTATATATTGCTTACAACTGTCAAATCCTCTCAGATCTCCACAATTATATAGGATATAGGTATAGGATCTAGGGGTCAGTTTAGCGGACAGGTGAGTGATCCTTGTATTCCCTTCTGGGGCTGAAGGCCAATTGTTATGACACGGGAGTGAGTGGCGTAACACTGGGTTGTCATTGTAGAAGTTTTTGTGGTGTGGGGGGGTTGTGGTGGTGTGAGTGGGTTGGGGTAATGTGTGTGTGTGTGTGTGGGGGGGGGGGGGGTTACAAAATGCAGAGGGAGGAAGAGGGATTGTCAGACTGTATCAAACAAACCGAAGCTATATACCTTGCAGATCAGCTTTCATCAATGCTTGATCAAGTCAGCAAAACATTAAGGAAAGGAAAAGGCAGATAATACCAGAGGTTAGTAAAGCACTGAAATGTTGTCAGAGACTCTATTAACAGGAAACACAAATAGAAGCAGGAGAGGATGGAGAGAAGTCAGAGAAAATACGGAGAGACGTCAGAGAGAAGACGGAGAGAGGTAAGAGAGAAGACAGAGAGATGACAGAGAGAAGACGGAGAGACAACAGAGAGAAGATGGAGAGACGTCAGAGAGAAGATGGAGAGAGACAGAAAATGAAGAGATGACAGAGAAGATAGAGAGATGTCAGAGGGAAGACGGAGAGACGACAGAGAGAAGATGGGGAGACGACAGAGGGAAGACGGAGAGACGTCAGAGAGAAGATGGGGAGACGACAGAGGGAAGACGGAGAGACGTCAGAGAGAAGATGGGGAGACGTCAGAGAGAAGACAAGAGAGGTCAGAGAGAAGATGGAGAGATATCAGAGAGAAGACAGAGAGACGTCAGAGAGAAGACGGAGATACATCAGAGAGAAGACGAAGAGCCGTCAGAGTGAAGATGGAGAGACGACAGAGAGAAGACGGAGAGACGTCAGAGAGAAGATGGGGAGACGAAGGAGGGAAGACGGAGAGACGTCAGAGAGAAGATGGGGAGACGTCAGAGAGAAGACAAGAGAGGTCAGAGAGAAGATGGAGAGATATCAGAGAGAAGACAGAGAGACGTCAGAGAGAAGACGGAGATACATCAGAGAGAAGACGAAGAGCCGTCAGAGTGAAGATGGAGAGACGACAGAGAGAAGACGGAGAGACGTCAGAGAGAATATGGGGAGACGAAGGAGGGGGAAGACGGAGAGACGTCAGAGAGAAGATGGGGAGACGTCAGAGAGAAGACAAGAGAGGTAAGAGAGAAGACAGAGAGATGACAGAGAGAAGACGGAGAGACAACAGAGAGAAGATGGAGAGACGTCAGAGAGAAGATGGAGAGAGACAGAAAATGAAGAGATGACAGAGAAGATAGAGAGATGTCAGAGGGAAGACGGAGAGAGACGACAGAGAGAAGATGGGGAGACGACAGAGGGAAGACGGAGAGACGTCAGAGAGAAGATGGGGAGACGACAGAGGGAAGACGGAGAGACGTCAGAGAGAAGATGGGGAGACGTCAGAGAGAAGACAAGAGAGGTCAGAGAGAAGATGGAGAGATATCAGAGAGAAGACAGAGAGACGTCAGAGAGAAGACGGAGATACATCAGAGAGAAGACGAAGAGCCGTCAGAGTGAAGATGGAGAGACGACAGAGAGAAGACGGAGAGACGTCAGAGAGAAGATGGGGAGACGAAGGAGGGAAGACGGAGAGACGTCAGAGAGAAGATGGGGAGACGTCAGAGAGAAGACAAGAGAGGTCAGAGAGAAGATGGAGAGATATCAGAGAGAAGACAGAGAGACGTCAGAGAGAAGACGGAGATACATCAGAGAGAAGACGAAGAGCCGTCAGAGTGAAGATGGAGAGACGACAGAGAGAAGACGGAGAGACGTCAGAGAGAAGATGGGGAGACGAAGGAGGGAAGACGGAGAGACGTCAGAGAGAAGATGGGGAGACGTCAGAGAGAAGACAAGAGAGGTCCATGTACTTACCATGTACTCCTCTAACATAATCTAATATTGTGCTTTTCCTGTAAAACCTTTTTGAAATCGGACAACGAGGGTCGATTCAAGAGAGGTGTATCTATAAAACGATATGAGACAGTCCTATATTTAAAAAATAAATAAAATTTAATTTCGTTATGCTAATGTCGCTAGGGGTTTTTCGCTGGAAAATGATCCCGCTAACGGGATGAGAGTCTCAAGAGAAGGGCTAGTATGTAAGCGTTTCACTGTAAGGTGCTGTTGTATTCGACGCATGTGACAAATACAATTTGATTGAAAGTCTGTCTGCCAGTCTGTTATGTAGTCTGTCAGCCAGTCTGTTATGCCAACTGTCAGCTAGTCTGTTATATAATCTGTCAGCCAGTCTGTTATGCAGTCTGTCAGCCAGTCTGTTATGTCAACTGTCAGCCAGTCTGTTGTGTCATCTGTCAGCCATTTTGTTATGCCAACTGTCATCCAGTCTGTTATGCAGTCTGTCAGCAAGTCTGTTATGTCATCTGTCAGTCAGTTTGTTATGTAGTCTGTCAGCCAGTCTGTCAACCCCTCTGTAGGCTGGGAGAGTTGATGCAAATGGTATGACACAGGGTTAGCATGGATGTTAACCAGAGTAATGTAGCATGGTTTGGTTGTCATACTGAGATTAAGACTGAGATTTTCTTTGATTATGATACATGTTGTTACATGGTTGATCATGGTTGATTGAAAATGACTCTTCTTTGTGACTCTTCTTTGCCAAGTTAATCCACCCACATGACAGGTGTGGCATATCAATAAGCTGATTAAACAGCATGATCATTACACAGGTGCACCTTCTGCTGGGGACAACAAAAGGCTTCTCTAAAATGTGCAGTTTTGTCACAGATCACAATGCTAAGGATGTCTCAAGTTTTGAGGAAGTGTGCAAATGGCATGCTGACGACAGGAATGTCCACCAGAGCTGTTGTCAGAGAATTTTATGTTAATTTATCTACCATAAGCCGCCTCCTACGTTGTTTTAGAGAATTTGACCTAGTGTCCAACCGGCCTCACAACCGCAGATAACATGTAACCACACCGTTCCAGGACATCCCCTTCCGGCATCTTCACCTGCAGGATCGTCTGAGACCAGCCACCTGGACTGCTGATGAAACTGCGCGTTTGCACCACCAAGTATTTCTGCAATTGTAAGAAACAGTCTCAGGGAAGGAAGCTCATCTGCGTGCTCATTGTCCTCACCGGTGTCTTGACCTGACTGCAGTTCAGCGTCGTAACCGAGTTCAGTGGGACAATTCTCACCTTCGATGGTTACTGGCACACTGGACAACGGTGCTCTTCAAGGATGAATCCCAGCGTCACCTATACCGGTGTCATGATGTTGCCCTCTTTGGGTTTTCTATGCACCATCCCCCTACCTCTGTCTCCCACACCCAGGCTCTGTGAGAGCGGTCGTAAATTCCTAAGAGAATATCCTGCCTCATGGCCAAAGTATGGAGACAAGAGTAAGTTTTCATAGACCAAACAGAGGAAGAATTCTTCTACCTCACAGAACTTGACAACCGAACAATATTCAGGTTCTGAAGAAGTGTCATAAACTTTGTCGTCTGAAGAGGAGAAATCATCGGACCAATATGCAGCGGTTATATTGCTCATCTTCTTTTTATTAGAAGGAAAAAAATACTTATACATAACAAACAACGAAAAACAGTTCCGTAAGGTGCTCAGACTATACAAGGAAACAACCACCCACAAAGCACAAGAGAAAACTAACCCAATTAAATATGGCCTCCAATTAGAGGCAACAACAACCAGCTGCCTCTAATTGGAGGTCCTACCAAAACCAACATAGACAAAGAAAAACTAGATAGAAACATAGAAATAGAAAAACTAGAACATAACCCAAAAGACCCCGAAACACACAAACCAAACACCCCTTGCCACGCCCTGACCAAACTACAATAACAAACAACCCCTTTTACTGGTCAGGACGTGACAAGTAGGTATAAAAGATCGGTGAAGAATCCAGTTACGAACTGGTCCGTTTGGTACAATTTTGTGAAGCTCATGAGAGACAATACGGCCACATTACCATGGCGCTGTTTATATAATAGCCTCAGTTGTGAGACTTACATCTAATGGTTGTAGAAAATGAATGAATAAGGATAAAGCTATTTGGGATATGTTGGAATGCTTGTAATGATGTTAATGTGAGAGAATTGTATTTCTATTTAAAGTTTCACTAAGTGATCGGCACGCCCCCATGAACAGACGGGACCTGGCGTCATGAGACAGCCTTTTTCTGTTATTCCGAATATAACCCCAACCCAGGTTTTCTATCACCAGACCAGCTTACCTCGATAACGAGAAGGCCAAGGTTTGACCACGCATTCCTCTTTCTGAACTTTAACCATACCACGTGGTTAACTTACATCTAGACGTTCCACTAGCGGAACACCGCTCCAATATCCAATGATAGGGTGTGGCGCAAAATACAAACTCCTTTATGCAATCGCGGTGTCCGATTTTAAAATAGCTTTTCGGTGAAAGCACATTTTGCAATATTCTGAGTAGAATGCACTCCCATCACAGGCTAGCTATTTTGACACCCACCAAGTTTGGTACTCACCAAACTCAGATTTACTATAAGAAAAATTGGATTACCTTTGCTGTTCTTTGTCAGAATGCACTCCCAGGACTTCTACTTCAACAACAAATGTTGGTTTGGTTCCAAATAATCCATAGTTATATCCAAATAGCGCCGTTTTGTTCGTGCGTTCAAGACACTATCCGAAGGGTAACGAAGGGTGACGCGCGGACGCATATCGTGACAAAAAAATGCAAAATATTTAATTACCCTACTTCGAAGCATGTCAAACATTGTTTAAAATCAATTTTTATGCGATTTTTCTCGTAAAATAGCGATAATATTCCGACCGGGAGTCGTTGTTTTCGTTCAAAGACTGATAATCTACAACGGACTCTTCACGTGCAGGCGCGCACCCGTCTCATTGTTCTCAGATCGACCACTATCCAAATGCGCTACTGTTTTTCAGCCATGGACTGCAAAGTCATCATTCAACGTTCTGGCGCCTTCTGAGAGCCTATGGGAGCCTTAGAAAGTGTCACGTTACAGCAGAGATCCTCTGTTTTGGAGCAGTGGCTTCTTCCTTGCTAAGCGGCCTTTCAGGTTTCAGGTTATGGACTCGTTTTACTGTGGATATAGATACTTTTGTACCTGTTTCCTCCAACATCGCCACAAGGTCCTTTGCTGTTGTTCTGGGATTGATTTGCACTGTTCACACCAAAGTAAGGTTTATCTCTAGGTGACAGAACGTGTCTCCTTCCTGAGCGGTATGACGGCTACGTGGTCCCATGGTGTTTATACTTGCGTACTATTGTTTGTACAGATGAACGTGGTACCTTCAGGTGTTTTGAAATAGCTCCCAAGGATGAACCAGACTCGTGGAGGTCTACAAATGGTTCTGAGTTCTGAGGTTTTGGCTGATTTCTTTTGATTTTCCCGTGATTTCAAGCAAAGAGGCACTGAGTTTGAAGGTAGGCCTTGAAATACATCCACAGTTACACCTCCAATTGACTAAAATTATGTCAATTAGCCTATCAGAAGCTTCTAAAGCCATGACATAATTTTCTGGAATTTTCTATGCTGTTTAAAGGCACAGTCAACTTAGTGTATGTGAACTTCTGACCCACTGGAATTATAATACATTGAATTATAAGTGAAATAATCTGTCTGTTAACAACTGTTGGAAAAATTACTTATGTCATGCACAAAGTAGATGTCCTAACCTACTTGCAAAAACTATAGTTTGTTAACAAGAAAACTGTGGAGTGGTTGAAAACTAGTTTTAATGACTCCAACCTATGTGTATGTAAACATCCGACTTCAACTGTATATTTGTGGTGGTGAAACTGTCACTCAGTAAAAACTTTGAAATTGTTGGATGGTGTGTTAATATTGTAGTTCAATGTATATTGGACAGTGTCTTAGTAAAAATGCTTTATATTATTCAGAATGTCAAGTAACTTTAATTAGTTGTAGTGGTTTTGGATAAAGTAATGATTTTTATTCAGTTGAATTTTGATAATTTACTAATTTATTCAACTAAACATTGTTATTATCATGAATGACAGTTTGTGGATTAACACTTACAGTACGTATATGTTTTCTTCCTATTGGCCCATATACAATATTCATAATACTGAATGAAACATATATAGTATTGAAATAATAACATAGTATCTACTGATAACAACAGTACAATTTGACACCCATAACATAGGTAACAAGAGTTGCTATCTTACAAGCATGAGGTAGCTAAGACCCTATCTATTTTGATTCAAAATTGCACAATGACATATAGATTTGGTGTAATGCCATGCATGCATTGAGTAACATGTATATGTGGCTATGAAGACTATGAGCCATGCAATAAAACAATTGTATGTAAAAAAATAAACAAGAGTGAATATAATAAACTAGTAGAAGATGATAACAAGAGACCCTGAGGCTGCCATACCGTACAAAATGATGGAGGTGGTCCAAATCCAGATCGTCCCCTAGACCCTACACCCTATGCACTTGTGGAAATCCAATAACTTTTCATTGGTATAAGAAACTTGGTGAAACTTACAACAAACCTATCAGAGGGTAAGGTGGAGCTATTTATATATTGCTTACAACTGTCAAATCCTCTCAGATCTCCACAATTATATAGGATATAGGTATAGGATCTAGGGGTCAGTTTAGCGGACAGGTGAGTGATCCTTGTATTCCCTTCTGGGGCTGAAGGCCAATTGTTATGACACGGGAGTGAGTGGCGTAACACTGGGTTGTCATTGTAGAAGTTTTTGTGGTGTGGGGGGGGTTGTGGTGGTGTGAGTGGGTTGGGGTAATGTGTGTGTGTGTGTGTGTGGGGGGGGGGGGTTACAAAATGCAGAGGGAGGAAGAGGGATTGTCAGACTGTATCAAACAAACCGAAGCTATATACCTTGCAGATCAGCTTTCATCAATGCTTGATCAAGTCAGCAAAACATTAAGGAAAGGAAAAGGCAGATAATACCAGAGGTTAGTAAAGCACTGAAATGTTGTCAGAGACTCTATTAACAGGAAACACAAATAGAAGCAGGAGAGGATGGAGAGAAGTCAGAGAAAATACGGAGAGACGTCAGAGAGAAGACGGAGAGAGGTAAGAGAGAAGACAGAGAGATGACAGAGAGAAGACGGAGAGACAACAGAGAGAAGATGGAGAGACGTCAGAGAGAAGATGGAGAGAGACAGAAAATGAAGAGATGACAGAGAAGATAGAGAGATGTCAGAGGGAAGACGGAGAGACGACAGAGAGAAGATGGGGAGACGACAGAGGGAAGACGGAGAGACGTCAGAGAGAAGATGGGGAGACGACAGAGGGAAGACGGAGAGACGTCAGAGAGAAGATGGGGAGACGTCAGAGAGAAGACAAGAGAGGTCAGAGAGAAGATGGAGAGATATCAGAGAGAAGACAGAGAGACGTCAGAGAGAAGACGGAGATACATCAGAGAGAAGACGAAGAGCCGTCAGAGTGAAGATGGAGAGACGACAGAGAGAAGACGGAGAGACGTCAGAGAGAAGATGGGGAGACGAAGGAGGGAAGACGGAGAGACGTCAGAGAGAAGATGGGGAGACGTCAGAGAGAAGACAAGAGAGGTCAGAGAGAAGATGGAGAGATATCAGAGAGAAGACAGAGAGACGTCAGAGAGAAGACGGAGATACATCAGAGAGAAGACGAAGAGCCGTCAGAGTGAAGATGGAGAGACGACAGAGAGAAGACGGAGAGACGTCAGAGAGAATATGGGGAGACGAAGGAGGGAAGACGGAGAGACGTCAGAGAGAAGATGGGGAGACGTCAGAGAGAAGACAAGAGAGGTAAGAGAGAAGACAGAGAGATGACAGAGAGAAGACGGAGAGACAACAGAGAGAAGATGGAGAGACGTCAGAGAGAAGATGGAGAGAGACAGAAAATGAAGAGATGACAGAGAAGATAGAGAGATGTCAGAGGGAAGACGGAGAGACGACAGAGAGAAGATGGGGAGACGACAGAGGGAAGACGGAGAGACGTCAGAGAGAAGATGGGGAGACGACAGAGGGAAGACGGAGAGACGTCAGAGAGAAGATGGGGAGACGTCAGAGAGAAGACAAGAGAGGTCAGAGAGAAGATGGAGAGATATCAGAGAGAAGACAGAGAGACGTCAGAGAGAAGACGGAGATACATCAGAGAGAAGACGAAGAGCCGTCAGAGTGAAGATGGAGAGACGACAGAGAGAAGACGGAGAGACGTCAGAGAGAAGATGGGGAGACGAAGGAGGGAAGACGGAGAGACGTCAGAGAGAAGATGGGGAGACGTCAGAGAGAAGACAAGAGAGGTCAGAGAGAAGATGGAGAGATATCAGAGAGAAGACAGAGAGACGTCAGAGAGAAGACGGAGATACATCAGAGAGAAGACGAAGAGCCGTCAGAGTGAAGATGGAGAGACGACAGAGAGAAGACGGAGAGACGTCAGAGAGAAGATGGGGAGACGAAGGAGGGAAGACGGAGAGACGTCAGAGAGAAGATGGGGAGACGTCAGAGAGAAGACAAGAGAGGTCAGAGAGAAGATGGAGAGACATCAGAGAGAAGACAGAGAGACGTCAGAGAGAAGACGGAGATACATCAGATAGAAGACGAAGAGCCGTCAGAGTGAAGATGGAGAGACGACAGAGAGAAGATGGAGAGACGTCAGAGAGAAGAAGGAGAGACGTCAGAGAGAAGAAGGAGAGACGTCAGAGAGAAGAAGGAGAGACGACAGAGAGAAGACGAAGAGATGTCAGAGAGTAGACAGTGAGACAACAGAGTCAGTCAGTACACCTACATTTCAGCCAGTCAGTCAGTCACACCTCCACTTCAGTCAGTCAGTCAGTCAGTCAGTCAGTCAGTCAGTCAGTCAGTCAGTCAGTCAGTCACACCTACACTTCAGTCAGTCAGTCAGTCAGTCAGTCAGTCAGTCAGTCAGTCAGTCTCTCACACCTACACTTCAGTCAGTCAGTCACACCTCCACTTCAGTCAGTCAGTCAGTCAGTCAGTCAGTCACACCTACACTTCAGTCAGTCAGTCACACCTCCACTTCAGTCAGTCAGTCAGTCAGTCAGTCAGTCAGTCAGTCAGTCTCTCACACCTACACTTCAGTCAGTCTCTCACACCTACACTTTAGTCAGTCAGTCAGTCACACCTACAATTCAGTCAGTCAGTCAGTCAGTCAGTCACACCTACACTTCCGTCAGTCTCTCACACCTACACTTCCGTCCGGTAGCCAGTCAGTCAGTCAGTCAGTCAGTCAGTCAGTCACACCTACACTTCAGTCAGTCAGTCAGTCAGTCAGTCAGTCAGTCAGTCACACCTACACTTCAGTCAGTCTCTCACACCTACACTTCAGTCCGCTAGCCAGTCAGTCAGTCAGTCAGTCAGTCAGTCAGTCAGTCACACCTACACTTCAGTCAGTCTCTCACACCTACACTTCAGTCCGCTAGTCAGTCAGTCAGTCAGTCAGTCAGTCAGTCAGTCACACGTACACTTCAGTCAGTCATTACACCTACACCTTAGTCAGTCACATCTATACATCAGTCAGTCAGTCAGTCAGTCAGTCAGTCACACCTACACTTCAGTCCGCTAGTCAGTCAGTCAGTCAGTCAGTCAGTCAGTCAGTCAGTCAGTCAGTCACACGTACACTTCAGTCAGTCATTACACCTACACCTTAGTCAGTCACATCTATACATCAGTCAGTCAGTCAGTCAGTCAGTCAGTCACACCTACACTTCAGTCAGTCAGTCAGTCAGTCAGTCAGTCAGTCAGTCAGTCAGTCAGTCAGTCAGTCAGTCAGTCAGTCAGTCACACCTACACTTCAGTCAGTCAGTCAGTCAGTCAGTCAGTCAGTCAGTCAGTCAGTCAGTCAGTCAGTCACACCTACACTTCAGTCAGTCACATCTATACATCAGTCAGTCAGTCATTACACCTACACTTCAGTCAGTCAGTCAGTCAGTCAGTCAGTCACACCTACACTTTAGTCAGTCACATCTATACATCAGTCAGTCAGTCAGTCACACCTACACTTCAGTCAGTCAGTCAGTCAGTCAGTCAGTCAGTCACACCTACACTTTAGTCAGTCACATCTATACATCAGTCAGTCAGTCAGTCAGTCAGTCAGTCAGTCAGTCAGTCACACCTACACTTCAGTCAGTCATTACACCTACACTTCAGTCAGTCAGTCAGTCAGTCAGTCAGTCACACCTACACTTTAGTCAGTCACATCTATACATCAGTCAGTCAGTCAGTCACACCTACACTTCAGTCAGTCAGTCAGTCAGTCAGTCAGTCAGTCAGTCACACCTACACTTTAGTCAGTCACATCTATACATCAGTCAGTCAGTCAGTCAGTCAGTCAGTCAGTCAGTCACACCTACACTTCAGTCAGTCATTACACCTACACTTTCGTCAGTCACATCTATACATCAGTCAGTCAGTCAGTCAGTCAGTCAGTCAGTCAGTCAGTCAGTCAGTCAGTCAGTCAGTAACACCTACACTTCAGTCAATCACACCTACACTGAACTGAACTTCCATGGGTTGTTTACATTGCGTATTTTCCTCTGGAAGTTTGGATATTGAATATGGTATTGTACTCTGATGCAGTTGTGTGGAACAGTTTACCAAACTACCCCAGTTTACTGGGAACAAAAATAACAATGATATCAACACATCTGTGTCATAGCATTATCATTATATAGAACAATATTACACTGAAAGAGTGGAGAACGATGACATTGAAATTAAAACTATTAATTAAAACTATTATTTATGCAACATAAATCTAATCCATATTTCAAGAAGATTGCTTCTGGCAAACACGCAGACTCACTAAGCATGCACAGAGCACAGTGTGTGATTTTGTGTGTGTGTGTGTGTGTGTGTGTGTGTGTGTGTGTGTGTGTGTGTGTGTGTGTGCTTGTACAAATATGGTCAGTGATAGTAATCTGATTGAGAGTAATCTGATTATACTGTCAGTGAGAGTAATCTGATTATACTGTCAGTGAGAGTAATCTGATTATACAGTCAGTGAGAGTAATCTGATTATACTGTCAGTGAGAGTAATCTGATTATACTGTCATTGAGATTAATCAGATTATATGGTAGCCAAATGAAACAGAAATTATGAGGGTAGAGGAATTGCAGCTGTTGACATATTCTAACAGCATACCAACATAGTTTATGGAGGTTAACATGTGCCAAAGGGTGAGTTTTTTTGTACTTGGGTGTGTGTGTGTGTGTGTGTGTGTGTGTGTGTGTGTGTGTGTGTGTGTGTGTGTGTGTGTGTGTGTGTGTGTGTGTGAGCGTGCGTGTCTGCGTGTGTGTGTGTGTATGTGTGTGTATGCATATGCGAGCAGAGTACACAGGGACTGTTGACAAACAAGGAAAAGTGTTCACATTATTGAGAAGTGAATGAAAGGATTGTTAATGAGTTAGGTAAGAGGCTGATGAAACATAGTGTGAGGCTGTCAAGACCAAAGTAGAAGCATTGGGGAAATAATGTTGTTTCTACAGTGTGGAATGAAAATGATTCTTTCACAGGGACTTCTATGTAGAAAGAAAAAATATATTCCCCTTTGGAAGGCTGGTGGACTTTAGAAGGCGAAATACACTGTTATTTCTGACAAGTTATTGTCTTCGTTTCTTCAATGTTCAACCAGCCTTTGCACTGAGGAAGGCATCTTAGATGAGAGTTCACTGGTTGCTTGACTGTATTTTACACCATGTATGGTCCAGTGTACACAAATAACCATGACAGTCATTCTATGATTACAGTGAAAAAAGAGAGGAAATCATTATGAATAGCTTAGATTTGTCCACAAGCGTTTGAATTTGAGAGTGGCCAGGGTATCTTATCTTTGTTTTGATAGTGACTAGGATGTCTTATCGCTATTTTGAGAGTGGCCAAGGTGTCTTATCTCTGTTTTGATAGTGGCCAAGGTGTCTTATCTCTGTTTTGATAGTGGCCAATGTGTCTTATCGTTGTTTTTCTACATGCTACAGGCAGAAGAGGATGGGTCACCCTAGGCCAGGTTACTCTACAACACTTTGTGACAAAGGCTAATGTAAAAAGGTCTGAAATACATTTGATTGAGTTCTAACCTTCTCAGCCCTTCTCTATCTGGCCCACACATGCCAGGGTTAGCTTGTGTTAGTGTGTGTTAGGGTGTGTGTGTGTTTACCTTCGCAGCCCCTCTCTATCTGGCCGACACATGCCAGGGCATCTGACATCAGGTCCGGGAGGCGTCCGTTCAGGTCTACCGATGCTAGGCAACCCTGGAAGCCCTCCTTGGCGTGAACTAATTTGGGAAGCTCCTTGTACGTCTCTTTGGCCACGCCACCTATATACAGGTCACCTGTGAAGGACGGGGGAGGAAGAAGATGAAGAATAGTGGCATGTCAAGAAATTCAATCACCAGATAAGGAAATAGCTCTCTGGTTGAAGTCTTACATTATTAATAGGAATGAAGAGGATGAGGTGAATACACATGAGGGGGAGACAAAGGGACAGGAAGGGTTAATATGTCACTGGTGAGGTGATCACTGGGTCTATAATACAGCCTGCATGACTATTCAGAATGAGAAAGGGAGAGAACAGAAAAGTGGATTGGTGCTGTTCAGTAAAACAACCCTATACACCAAGTCACTGTGCTACGTCATATCCTCACATGATCTCTCCTTGCTATGAGAATGACACTCAACTACTTATTTCCTTCCCCCCAAGACGTAGCTGCATGCCCACTGCAAGACATCTCCATCACAGATGACAACTCCATGGTGTCCCCCTCCCAGAGAGCAAAGAACCTTGGCGTGACCCTGGACAACACCCTGTAGTTCTCTGAAAACATCAAAGCAGTCACTCGCTCCTGCAGGTTCATGCTCTACAACATCCGTAGAGTACGACCTCACCTCAAACAGGAAGCAGCACAGGTTCTAATCCAGGCACTTGTCATCTCCCATCTGGACTAGAGCAACAAGACCATGGTACTTGCCTACAGAGCAGCCAGAAGAACTTCCCCTCTCTTCCTTCAGCCTACAATCAAACCCTACACCCTGACCTGAGTACTCCGTTCTGCCACCAAACAAAATGCGTTTTTTGGCAGAAATGCCTTGTGGAACATTTGAACTTTCATATTCCTTAATAACAAACGTGTATTCCATCAGTAAATATGAATAAAGTTGTTCAATTTTGAGCCTAGTTGGTTTAGCCACAGAAAAAGGCAGGAACCTTCCCGGTAGCCATGATTTGCTTAGATAATGAGTGGGCTGGACATGCCGAGAGATGAGTTTCAGATTGGTCTGCGGTGTAGCATCTTGTGTCTATAAAATGAGCTAATCGTTATGTTTAGATAATCCTTTCTACTGCAGTTTTTTCAAAATATATAATGTTAGCCATGGAGAACTACAAATATGTTGCTACTGCTCTCAATAACATTGCTGCCCTGAATTTATCAGGCGCTATCGACAAAGGTAAGTGGGAAAAAACTGTGATGTACTACTTTCTGTACTACTTTTCTGAAAATGAATCAGACGATGAGGAAATCCCTGATTTAGGTAAAAACATTTTAATTGAAGAAGACATTGTAGAGTCTTCTGATGACATTGATGGGGAAGAAACAGCAATCAACAGTTTTGTTTTCACGGAAGAAGTTGACCAAGTTTTGAAATCAGTGGAATGTCTGGTAGAAGCAGAGTATGATAAAGAGATTGCAAATGCAGAGGGAGTTAAAAAGAGAACACAGAAGGCTGTCGTATAAAACACCTGTCTCTGGATTACATCTTCAAACGAAGGGCAACCGTGGCATCCGTGACAGAGAGGGAGAAAGATCTGATGATTCTTATGGCATTGCACACAGTCAGTGTGAACCAGTTTGACTTGACACAACGGATCAAGCAAGATGTACAAACAAAACGGAAATGACACAGGACGTCTTATTTAATGAAAGGGGTTGCAGTATGCCGTGAAGCATTCATCCACATATATGTGAACGAGTCTAGCTACAATTTAAGATATTATACGTTTCTAATTTTGTCAGAAAGTTGTTTTCATTGTAAGTCAAAGCTGACTGTTAGCTAGCTAGCTGACGTTAGATGGCTGGCTTGCTAGCTAACATTACGTTTATGATCTGTGTGTAGTAATGTTATCTCAGAATGCCACTTCATATTGCTAGTTTTAGCCTAGTGAACCTATTTGGTTAACTTTAGCTAGCTATGACAATCGGTTTGTATTGCAAGTACTCTTTGGATTGGGATTATGGTTCATTGTTTAGCTAGCTAGCTACATGTCTAAACAAAAGACACCAAGTTAAACTGTTAGCTAGCTAGCTGACGTTAGATGGCTGGCTCGCTCGCTAGCTAAAATTATGTTTATGATCTGTGTGTAGTAATGTTATCTCAGAATTCCATTTCGCATTGCTAGTACTCTGTGGATTGGGATTATGGTTGTTTAGCTAGCATGTCTAAACAAAAGACTCCACTTCGCTATACGCACTAGCATGGAGGTGCGTGTCTCCAGGCTGGCACATCCAGTACCAGCCCCACGCATCAGGCGTCTAGTGCGTCAGCCCAGCCTCGCCAGTCCGGAGTCGCCAGAGCTGCCCGCCAGTCATGAGTCGCCAGAGCTGCCCGCCAGTCATGAGTCGCCAGAGCTGCCCGCCAGTCATGAGTCGCCAGAGCTGCCCGCCAGTCATGAGTCGCCAGAGCTGCCCGCCAGTCATAAGTCGCCAGAGATGCCCGCCAGTCATGAGTCGCCAGAGCTGCCCGCCAGTCATGAGTCGCCAGAGCCGCCCGCCAGTCAGGGGTCGCCAGAGCCTCCCGCCAGTCAGGAGTTGCCAGAGCCGCCCGCCAGTCAGGAGTCGCCAGAGCCGCCCGCCAGTCAGGAGCCGCCAGAGCGGCCCGTCTGCCCGGAGCCGCCAGAGTGGCCCGTCTGCCCGGAGCCGCCAGAGTGGCCCGACTGCCCGGAGCCGCCAGAGTGGCCCGACTACCCGGAGCTGCTAGAGTGGCCCGACTGCCCGGAGCTGCCAGAGTGGCCCGACTGCCCGGAGCTGCCAGAGTGGCCCGCCTGTCCTCCGGCCCAGCCCGAGTGGCCCGCCTGTCCTCCTGCCCAGCTCGAGTGGCCCGCCTGTCCTCCGGCCCAGCCCGAGTGGCCCGCCTGTCCTCCGGCCCAGCCCGAGTGGCCCGCCTGTCCTCCGGCCCAGCCCGAGTGGCCCGTCTGTCCTCCGGCCCAGCCAGAGTGGTCCGTCTGCCAGGGTCAGCCCGAGTGGCCCGTCTGCCCGGCGCAGCTATCGGCGCCACCGAAGTGGGCGACGCCGAAGGGGGAGCGAGGTCCACGTCCCGCACCTGAGCCACCTCCAGGATAGGTGGGTTGGGGAGGGAGGGTGTAGCACAGTGCCGTCGTTGACGGCAGCCACCCTCCCTTCCCTCCCTTATTGTTTAGGGGTTATTGTTTATTGGTTTTGTTGGGGTATAGGGGATTTTTTTGTGTTTTCTTTTTTAAGGTGCATTCCGGGGTCTGCACCTTGGGGGGGGGGGTACTGTCACGTCCTGACCAGCTAAGGGAGCAATTGTATTAGTTTTGGTCAGGACGTGGCAGGGTTTCTGTGTGTTAAGTGTTGTGTTGGTGATTGGACTCCCAATTGAAGGCAGGTGTGTTGAGTTGCCTTTGATTGGGAGTCCTATATAGTAGTGTGTGTTTTTCTTTGGGGTTGTGGGTAGTTGTTTTTGCACTGCATTGTGTGAGCCTGCAAAACTGTTCGTGTCGTGAGTATCATTTATTGTTTTTTCACTGTGGATGCTTTGCATATTTTTTCATTAAAATAATATGAGTATCCACATACCCGCTGCGCCTTGGTCTTCTCTCCACTACGACAAATGTGACACCAGTAGTAGTACCAAAACATTCAAAGGCCATTTTCTCAAAGGTGAGGTTACAAGTTTATCAATTTTCAAAGTAGAATTACCTTCCCAATTTTCCTCAAATGCAGTGTATGATATACCATTTCGTAGCTCTGTTTCTCTGCTTTTATCCTATGTAAAAAACACCATTTCAAATGTTGCTACATAAGACCGAATCAAGGCGGTTGGTCACATATGTGGCTGTCTCACCTAGCTGTCTTAAGATGAATGCACTATCTGTAAGTCACTCTGGATAAGAGAGTCTGCTAAAGAGTCTACACATGTTAAATATACTTTATACACAGTTATAGACCAGTGTGGAACCACTGACACCTGCTGGAAAAAAGCAGGTACTGATATAAACTGCATATATGAACAGAACTTCTTGTCTAGAACTGATAAAGGGCCTTGAAGTATGCATCTGTTCAAGGATACATAATAATAATACAAATAATAATAATAATATTTGGCCTTGTGATACAATAATTCCATTAACAGGACCCTGACTGTCATCTGACTGTCATTAAGACTCCCTGTCCAACAGCAGACCAGAAACATCTCATGCTGTACCCCAAAATCATAACAATAGTGACTAGCTCTGTCCAACAGCAGACCAGTAATATCCTCTGTCACTCTGTTCCCATAATGTCACTCTCTGTCAGAGTAGAAAGTTACGTAAACCCCCAGCCCCAGGCAGCCTACCCTTCAGGTCCAGGTTCTTGGCTCCCATGGTGGTCTGGGTGGTGATCTTGGTGTCGATCTTGACGGTGTGGAGGTTGTTAGTGTCTCGTGAGATCATGACGTTGTGCCAGTGGTTATCATTCAGGGGCTTGTTGGAGTTGCCCTTGATCAGGTGAGCTCCGTTCCCCAGGTCTGATACATAGTGCAGATAGCTGGAAAAAGACAGGTAGTCACATGAATAATGACACACACACCCCTCCCTTCAATATGAATTACTATCATATAGTACAATTTGTCATGACAAACGTACCCCTTGACCAGCTCGACCACAATGAAGTCGTTTCCATCACCGCTGTTGAACAGTATGAGTCCATCTGATGAGGTGGTCTTGAACTGGAAGAACAGGTGCATAGAGTAGTAGGCCTGGAGAGTGGTCAGAGCAACGTAGCTCAACCGAGACTTGAACGTGACAGGGTCGGCAATGATGTTCTTGAAGCCAATCATGGCGTTGAGTTCACAGTAGTCAATGTCACCATTTTTACACAGGTCTACAGAGAGAATAGAATAGACACTTTGTTGATCTATTTTTTACCAAGAACATAGACACATTGTGAAGCACAATTCTGCAATTCACCCCAGAGAGTACCATCTCTGGGGTGAAGTGCCTTGCTCAACACTTCTCCATCTCCTGGCCCAGGACTTGAACCAGCAACCTTCCAATTACTGACATACCACTCTAACCTATGGGCTACCTACCTATATAGGCCATGCCGTTGAAGGAGAGGCTCTGCAGGTGACCTATGAAGTTAGAGGGCACCAGTGAAAGGAACCTCTTCTCCGTCACGATGCCCGTCTCAATGTTGTGGAACTCTAACTGGGTGTGGTCACCTGCCATTTGACCTATTGATTGACAAGAGGCAGTGTGAGAGGGGTGAGGGGACATAGGTACGGGGAGGTCATTCAAACAATGGGTTTACACACAAAGGGCTGGCTTCCCAATACGGATTAAAATTAATCGTGGACTACCAAACGCGTTCAATGTTTAAATATCTTTCTAGTCTATGTCTATGTTTATGTATAAGCCCACCTCAACCACTCCAGTACCCTGCACATTGAGTATGACCTGTATATACTGACTTGTATACTGACCTATATATTCTGACCTGTATATACTGACCTGTATATTGACCTGTATATACTGACCTGTATATTGACCTGTATAATGATCTGTATATACTGATCTGTATATACTGACCTGTATATACTGACCTGTAAACTGACCTGTATACTGACTTGTATATACCGACCTGTGCATACTGACCTGTAAATACTGACATGTATATACTGACCTGTGTATTTTCACTTGTTTATACTGAGAAATATACTGATCTGTATATACTGACCTGTATACTGACCTTTATAAACCGACCTGTGCATACTGACCTGTATATACTGACCTGTATACTGATCTGTAAATACTGACCTGCATATAATGATCTGTACACTGACCTGTATATACTGACGTGTATACTGACCTGTATATACTGACCTGTATACTGACCTGTGTATACTGACCTGTGTATACTGACCTGTATATACTGACCTGTATATACTGACCTGTGTATACTGACCTGTATACTGACCTGTATATACCGACCTGTATATACTGACCTGTATACTGACTTGTATGTAGTGACCTGTGTATACTGACCTGTATATACAGACCTATAAATACTGAAATGTATATTCTGACCGATATACTGACCTGTATACTGGCCTGTATATACTGACCAGTATACTGACCTGTATATCCTGACTTGTATATACTGACCTGTATTTACTGACCTGTATATACTGACCTGTAAAAACTGACCAGTATACTGACCTGTAAATACTGACCTGTATTTACTGACCTGTATATACTGACCTGTAAAAACTGACCCGTATACTGACCTGTAAATACTGACCTGTAAATACTGACCTTTGTAAATGGACCTGTATATAATGACCTGTATACTGACCTGTAAACTGACCTGTATATACTGACTTGTATACTGACCTGTGTATACTGACCTGAATACTGACCTGTGTACTGACCTGTATATACTGACCTGTGTATACTGACCTGCATAAACTGACCTGTATGCTGACATGTATATACTGACCTGTGTATTTTGAACGGTTTATACTAACCTGTATATACTGACTTGTATACTGACCTGAAAACTGACCTGTATACTGACCTGAATACACTGACCTGTATATTCTGACCTATGTATTCTGACCTGTATATTGACCTGTATAATGATCTGTATATACTGATCTGTATATACTGACCTGTGTATTTTGAACGGTTTATACTGACCTGTATATACTGACTTGTATACTGACCTGTATACTGATCTATATATACTGACCTGTACACTGACCTGAAAACTGACCTGTATACTGACCTGAATACACTGACCTGTATATTCTGACCTATGTATTCTGACCTGTATATTGACCTGTATAATGATCTGTATATACTGATCTGTATATACTGACCTGTATATACTTACCTGTATACTGACCTGTATATACCGACCTGTATATACCGACCTGTGCATACTGACCTGTAAATACTGACCTGTGTACTGATCTGTAAATACTGACCTGTATATAATGACCTGTATACTGACCTGTATATACTGACCTGTATGCTGACATGTATATACTGACATGTATATTGACCTGTATACTGATCTGTATATTCTGACCTGTATACTGACCTGTATATACCGACGTGTGCATACTGACCTGTATATACTGACCTGTATATACTGACCTGAACACTGATCTGTAAATACTGACCTGTATATACTGACCTCTATATACCGACCTGTGTATACTGACCTGTATATACTGACCTGTATATACTGACCTGAATACTGATCTGTAAATACTGACCTCTATATACCGACCTGTATACACTGACATGTATATTCTGACCTATGTATTCTGACCTGTATATTGACCTGTATAATGATCTGTATATACTGATCTGTATATACTGACCTGAATACTTATCTGTAAATACTGACCTCTATATACCGACCTGTATATACTGACCTGTATATACTGACCTGTATATACTGACCTGAATACTGATCTGTAAATACTGACCTCTATATACCGACCTGTATATACTGACCTGTATATACTGACCTGTATATACTGACCTGTATACTGACCTGTATATACTGACCTGTGTAAACTGACCTGTGTATACTGACCTGTGTATACTCACCTGTGTATACTGACCTGTATACTGACCTGTATATACCGACCTGTGTATACCGACCTGTATATACTGACCTGTATATACTGACCTGTATATACTGACCTGAATACTGATCTGTAAATACTGACCTCTATATACCGACCTGTATATACTGACCTGTATATACTGACCTGTATATACTGACCTGTATACTGACCTGTATATACTGACCTGTGTAAACTGACCTGTGTATACTGACCTGTGTATACTCACCTGTGTATACTGACCTGTATACTGACCTGTATATACCGACCTGTGTATACCGACCTGTATATACTGACCTGTATATACTGACCTGTATACTGACCTGTATATACTGACCTGTGTATACTGACCTGTATACTGACCTGTATATACTGACCTGTATAAACTGACCTGTGTATACTGACCTGTATATACTGACCTGTGTATACCGACCTGTAAGTACCGACCTGTATATACTGACCTGTATATTCTGACCTGTATATATCGACCTGTATACTAACCTGTAAATACTGACCTGTGTTTTTGACCTGTTTGTACCGACCTGTAAGTACCGACCTGTATATACCGACCTGTGTATGCTGACCTGTGTATACTGACCTGTATACCGTCCTGTATATACTGAACTGTATACTGACCTGTATACTGACCTGTATATACTGACCTGTATATACTGACCTGTATATACTGACCTGTATACTGACCTGTGTATACTGACCTGTATATACTGACCTGTATACTGTCCTGTATATACTGACCTGTACACTGACCTGTATATACTGACCTGTATATACTGACCTGTATATACTGACCTGTATACTGATCTGTAAATACTGACCTGCATATAATGATCTGTACACTGACCTGTATATACTGACCTGTATACTGACCTGTATATACTGACCTGTATACTGACCTGTGTATACTGACCTGTGTATACTGACCTGTATATACTGACCTGTGTATACTGACCTGTATACTGACCTGTATATACCGACCTGTATATACTGACCTGTATACTGACTTGTATGTAGTGACCTGTGTGTACTGACCTGTATATACAGACCTATAAATACTGAAATGTATATTCTGACCTATATACTGACCTGTATACTGGCCTGTATATACTGACCAGTATACTGACCTGTATATCCTGACTTGTATATACTGACCTGTATTTACTGACCTGTATATACTGACCTGTATACTGACCTGTATATACTGACCTGTGTAAACTGACCTGTGTATACTGACCTGTGTATACTCACCTGTGTATACTGACCTGTATATACTGACCTGTATACTGACCTGTGTATGCCGACCTGTATATACTGACCTGTATATACTGACCTGTATACTGACCTGTATATACTGACCTGTATAAACTGACCTGTGTATACTGACCTGTGTATACTCACCTGTGTATACTGACCTGTATACACTGACCTGTATATACTGACCTGTATACTGACCTGTATATACTGACCTGTATATACTGACCTGTATATACTGACCTGTAGAAACTGACCTGTAGAAACTGACCTCTATATACTGACCTGTGTATACCGACCTGTATATACTGACCTGTATATACTGACCTGTATACTGACCTGTATATACTGACCTGTATATACTGACCTGTGTATACTCACCTGTGTATACTCACCTGTGTATACTGACCTGTATACACTGACCTGTATATACTGACCTGTATACTGACCTGTATACTCATCTGTATATACTGACCTGTATATACTGACCTGTGTATACTGACCTGTATATACTGACCTGTGTATACCGACCTGTAAGTACCGACCTGTATATACTGACCTGTAAATTCTGACCTGTATATTCTGACCTGTATATATCGACCTGTATACTAACCTGTAAATACTGACCTGTGTTTTTGACCTGTTTGTACCGACCTGTAAGTACCGACCTGTATGTACCGACCTGTGTATACTGACCTGTGTATACTGACCTGTATACTGTCCTGTATATACTGAACTGTATACTGACCTGTATACTGACCTGTATATACTGACCTGTATATACTGACCTGTATATATTGACCTGTATATACTGACTGATTTTATATCAGACATTATGGACTAGACCTGACTGATTTTCTGACCTAATCCAGTGTCTTACCTATAAATGGCCAAAGGATCATCTTGAAAAGTCTCACACATATAAAACATAGTCAGTTTGTTAGAGAGGGGTTGGTTGTACCTTCTACAGGTTGAAGATCATCTACGGTGAGTTTCAAACTCTTTCCCCTTCTGAACACACGCACCGTGTGCCACTCGTTATCGTTCAGGTTCTGACCAGCAAAAATGGTCTCCGGACCCTTGCCTGTAGGATAGCCCAAACAGTGGTTAAGACACACACACCTCACCCAAACAGTGGTTAACACACACACCTTGCCCAAACAGTGGTTACACACACACCTCGGGACGGGGAGAAGAGAAACCAGAGTTAGTGCAGTGACAGGGTGTGTGTAGAAGGGTAGGGAGAGAGGGGGAGAGGGGGAGAGGGAGAGAGGGAGAGAAAATCCTGTTCTAGTATTTCTATGAGTGTTCTATTAATAATGTCACTAGGTGGCAGTAAAGCGCCACCACAGTGCTGGCCTAGCTTGGCGCTACAGAAGGGTAAGATACTGACAAACAAACTCTGTCTTGTTTAGTTACTGTTATATGGCATTTCAAACCGTACTCTGTTGTCACCTCAATCAAATTAATTGTATATAATAATATTGGGGACGAAAAATTATAATCATAACTTAAATAGTCTTAACTAAAACACCTCAATCAAATGAATTGTAAATTATTATGTTAAAGGAATACTTTGGGATTTTGACAATGAGACCCTTTATCTACTTCCCCAGTCAGATGAACTCATGGATACAATATTTATGTCTCTGTAGCTTGGTTTACAATCAAATTGCGACAATCATTTTCTAAAATCTGCATAAAACAATATGTGCATTTACCTACCAGAGATGTTTCCATCAAACTGACTTTTTGCAGATAAAAGGTTGTGTGTGATGACATAGTGCACATAAAAAATGTAGCATTCAATTCCAATGTACCGAAAGAAAAATATAAGTTAAATGGGTTACCATCACATTTTCTACTCTATTGATGGTTTTGTCACAAACCCCGTTGCCTTGTATAGTGAATATACCCACTCTGGTTTTGGCACATGCCCTCTAGCCAACAGCTAGCAGATACAGTGTGGGTAGGCTAGTCTAGATTATAATATTATTATGGATAAGAGCAATATTATTTGTACTTTTCAAACGGCAGCCAAGCATCGATCATCATGTCACCAGAATAATACCCTCAATATTTATTGGAAAGGAGCATCAAGCTCACCGTGCACTTTTCCCACTCTGTGAGGTTCATCATAACTTATTTAACCTGTTAGGGTATAAGGGGCAGTATTTTCACGGCTGGATAAAAAAATGTACCTGATTTAATCTGGTTACTAATCCTACCCAGTAACTACGATATGCATATACTTATTATATATGGATAGAAAACACCCTAAAGTTTCAAAAACTGTTTGAATGGTGTCTGTGAGTATAACAGAACTCATTTGGCAGGCAAAACCCTGAGACAGATTCTGACAGGAAGTGGATACCTGATGTGTTGAATTGACTTTAAGCCTATACCATTGAAAAACAAAGGGGGTGAGGAATGTTTTGGCACTTCCTATTGCTTCCACAAGATGTCCCCAGCCTTTACAAAGTGTTTTGAGTCTTCTACAGTGAGATCTGACTGAAGAAGAGCTTTGGAACGGCGATGTCCCATTAGACACCTGGCACGCAAGTTGATGGTGGGTACTCTCATTCCGAAACGTTTTAAAAGAGAACCCAATGGTCCGCCTTGAATTTTATTCATGTTCTGGTTAAAAAAGGCCCTAATGATTTATGCGATACAACGTTTGACATGTTTGAACGAACGTAAATATATTTTTTCCGTTCGTGATGTGAAGTGAAGTCCGGCTGGCTTAGATCATGTGCTACAACACGGAAGTTTTTGGACATAAATGATGAGCTTTTTTGAACAAAACTACATTCGTTATGGACCTGGGATTCTTTGGAAGTGACATCTGATGAAGAGAATCAAAGGTAATGGATTATTTACATAGTATTTTCGATTTTAGATCTCTCCAACATGGCGGTTAGTCTGTATCGCAATGCGTATTTTTCTGGCGCAGTGCTCAGGTTATTGCAAAGTGTGATTTCCCAGTAGAGTTAATTTTAAATCTGGCAAGTCCATTGCGTTCAAGAGATGTAAATCTATAATTCTTTGAATGACAATATAATATTTTACCAATGTTTTCTAATATTAATTAATTATTTTGTTGTCATGACTTGACTGCCGGTATTGGAGGGAAACGATTTCCTGAACATCAACGCCATAGTAAAACGCTGTTTTTAGATATAAATATGAACTTGATAGAACTAAAAATGCATGCATTGTCTAACATAATGTCCTAGGAGTGTCATCTGATGGAGATTGTAAAAGGTTAGTGCATAATTTTAGCTGATTTTATGGTTTTGGTGACGCCTGTCTTTGAATCGACAATACACTACACACAGCTATTGTCAATGTACTCTCCTAACATAACCTAACTTTATGCTTTCCCCGTAAAACCTTTTTGAAATCGGAAAACGTGGTTAGATTAAGGAGATGTTTATCTTTCAAAGGCTGTAAGTTAGTTGTATGTTTGAGAAATTTGAATTTTGACATTTATTTGGTTTCAAATTTGCCGCTCTTGAAATGCACCTGCTGTTGATAGGGTGCGCCACGGGTGGCACGCTAACGTCCCACATAGCCCCAAGAAGTTAATCTGTAGCCTAATAAACTGTATGCTTTCCCAAGTCGTAGTGGAAGGACTACACAAGTTTACTTCGATATGATGGTTATTATATCAATATTTGAACGTTAAGGCATTTCCACCGTTTCCACCGGCATTTCCACCATTTCTCGCATGATTCATTTTACCGACACAAAAAGATCCAACCACGTCGAATAATAAAATTGACTGCCGTCATTTATAAAATTGTACTAGCATTTCATGTTTCCATCAGCCAAATTCTTGAGGAAAATCGGTTTAAGTCTCCCGGAGATTTGAGACTGGGACGGAGAATCACCTTCCAGCAGGACAATGACCCTAAGCATACTGCTAAAGCAACACTTGAGTGGTTTTTAGGTGAAATAGTTAAATGTTTTGGAATGGCCTAGTCAAAGTCCAGACCTCAATCCAATTGAGAATCTGTGGAATGACTTAAAGATTGCTGTACACCAGCGGAACCCATCCAACTTGAAGGAGCTGGAGCAGTTTTGCCTTGAAGAATGGCCAAAAATCCCAGTGGCTAGATGTGCCAAGCTTATAGAGACATACCCCAAGAGACTTGCAGCTGTAATTGCTGCAAAAGGTGGCTCTACAAAGTATTGACTTTGAATAGTGAATAGTTTTCAAGTTTTCATTTTTTTTGTCTTATTTCTTGTTTGTTTCACAATAAAACTATTTTGCATCTTCAAAGTGGTAGGCATGTTGTGTAAATCAAATGATACAAACCCTCCCAAAAAATCTATTTTAATTCCAGGTTGTAAGACAATAAAATTTGAAAAGTGCCAAGGGTGTGAATACTTTTGCAAGCCACTGTATACTATACTTCCATTCATTTGTTAAACTAGGTCCAGGGGATCTTCAGATGAGTGTTGTGAGGCCTGTGGGTGTCCAAGAGCAAAAAAAGGACATGTACAGTACCAGTCTAAAGTTTGGACACACCTACTCATTACAGGGTTTTCTTGATTTTTTATTTTTTCTACATTGTAAAATAATTGTGAAGACATCACAACTATGAAATAACATGTATTCATGTAGTAACTAAGAAAGTGTTCAACAAATCAAAATATATTTTAAATTTGAGATTCTTCAAATAGCCCCCCTTTGCCGAGATGACAGTTTTGCACACTCTTGGCATTCTCTCAACCAGCTTCATGAGTTAGTCACTTGGAATGCATTTCTATTAACCGGTGTGCCTTCCTAAATGTTAATTTGTGAAATGTCTTTACTTCTTAATGCAATTGAGCCAATCAGTTGTGTTGTGACAAGGTAGGGGTGGTATACAGAAGTATACAGTATACAGTAGTCACCCTTTGCCTTGATGACAGCTTTGCACACTCTTGGCATCTTGTTGTCCGTGAGAGTCTCACCTCACGTGTAGCCCAAACAGTTTGGAAGCTACAGACACAAGTTGGCAGATAGGCTGTACCTATATTAGTCTCATCTTTCCATAGAGGGGTCATACTAGTTTGTAGGCCAAACCATTCAGACAATACAGATGATTTAGTGAGAAGACCGATTTTCGGGATGTCTCATGGTCTGACAAACATCGCTCTGGCTCTGCCACCTTTCACCGCAGATGCGGAAGTGCGACATCGGCAGGTGTGTTGGAACTGATATCTCTAGTTTAAACTGACAGATTTTGATGGGGATTATTTTATTATGCTAATGTGATTTCTGTGGGGCCACGAAACTCGACTCTAGGGGGGTTTTAAGGGAAAAAATGATAAAACCTTAGGCAAAAATGTAACATTATTCAAGGTGCTAGGAGCCGTCTAACTGTGACTGTGAGGCAAAGAGGGACGTGTCTTGTCAAAGCTGAGAATAGAAGCTGGCAGAATGAGAAAATAAGGACTGTGATTTTCTAAAGAGGGTCATCCCAGGGATTTTCTAAAGTCATAACTGCCTAATGGTTAACTGTGAGAAAAATGACTGATGGTGCTTGAAGTTGTATATTTAAATATGCAGTTTGTACCAAATGAGTACACTCGAGACAGTTCTGCATTGCATTCATACTTTATGAATTAAAAACCATAAAGGAGGAGAGGCAGTTCCCATAGTAACTTAGAACATGAGAACAGTGGAGAACAACACCTCCTCTCCTCTGACACAGCATCAGGACATGACACTGGAGGTAAGGCAGGACATGATGTTGTTGTGAATGTGGCTCATTTACTTAATGTGAGAGTTTGAAAGTATATACACTATATATTTTTGAGAGTATATACACATAGACACACACACTCACAATCAACATGTTCATAGTCAGAGCAGGAGCCACAGTCAGTGTATATCAAAGGATTTCCTGCCATCTGGCACAATATGAATCTCTCCTTTCCAGCAGAAGATAATATGACCGCATACAATCAGAATCAGAGCCTGAATTTGACCCAATTGGAACACTGATCATTTGGTTTTCTCATAAAGCCATACTGTCTCCAGATTCAGAGAAACGTTAGGGTCCCAACATTGGGCAATTTGATTGTATGAAATCTCTGACATGTCCTGGACCTTAGACCAAAGACTTGAGAGGTTCCAACTCATACAGTGCGTCACTGACACAAGGAACATGTATCCTGCTGAACCCCCCCAGTCTCTTTTTCTCTCTCCTCCTCCTCCTCCTCCTCCTCCTCCTCCTCCTCCTCCTCCACCTCCACCTCCACCTCCACCTCCTCCTCGTCTCTCTGCCACAAGGACAGAGGGATGGAAGGCAAAGATCAAGCCATCCTTTCAAGTGCCCCAAATCCCTCCATCCCATTATTTAATATATTGCTCTCTCACCCTATTCCCATTCTCCAGGAGCCTGGTTTCTATCCTGCCCTGGCCTTGGTGTGTTGTTTGGTGCTTACAAAGCAAAATGGAGCTTCTGAGGTTGAGTATAGTAGCCCAGTGCTCCAGCTGCCTGTGATTTGCATACACATTGCTTTGAGGCTTTGAAGATTTCAGGGAAAGAGGAAAGGAAGTAAATAGCTGTAAATTGGTTGAGTGGAATGAACCTGCACGCCATATGAATGGATCCAGGAGGGAGTGAAGACAGTGGAACCAAGCCATCTGCAGCTTGGGGTGTTTCATATTGAGTATGGTTACATGCACACAATAATATGATGATTGTGGATAGTCAGATGAATATCATAGTTTGATTAAGAAGCTTACATGGTTTGCAAGAAGAGCAATTTCCCAAGTGATCCTGTTTCCATGAACACATCTGAAATCAGGCCACCTGATGGGACTTTTGATAAATGCAGAAAATCACCAATCAAAATAAACGTTCTACCACAGCAACCATGTTATTTTTGGGAAAACTACTTGATTCTGAGTTTGGATATATAAAGCTTGTATGTGAAAACTACTTCTAAGATGCATACTTTCAGTTGTTCTGAACTCACTTCACTCTCGATAAAGAGGGAGGCTCTTGGCTGATGCTAGCACATGCACAGATAAAATACACCGCTGGAACCCAGACTAAGGTGTTAACATGATCTAATCATTTGTATAGAGAGGAGGGATGAAGGAACCAGGAATAGAGAGGAGGGATGAAGGAGCCAGGAATGGAGAGGAGGGATGAAGGAACTAGGAATAGAGAGGAGGGATGAAGGCACTAGGAATAGAGAGGAGGGATGAAGGAACTAGGAATAGAGAGGAGGGATGAAGGAACTAGGAATAGAGAGGAGGATGAAGGAACTAGGAATAGAGAGGAGGGATGAAGGAACTAGGAATAGAGAGGAGGGATGAAGGAACTAGGAATAGAGAGGAGGGATGAAGGAACTAGGAATAGAGAGGAGGGATGAAGGAACTAGGAATAGAGAGGAGGGATGAAGGAACTAGGAGTAGAGAAGAGGGATGAAGGAACTAGGAATAGAGAGGAGGGATGAAGGAATTAGGGTCTAGTCTCCAGGTTTTTAATGGCTGGATGGGTAACAGGACAGCCAGAGTCTAACCAGGGTCTAGGCTCCAGGTATATAATGGCTGGATGGGTGACAGGACAGCCAGAGTTTACTACTGTATCCGACCACCACACTGTGTCAGTCATTTTGAGAGACAGAGAGAGAGGAACAGGTCACTACACTACAGCAGGATTAGACCCATCATAAGCAGGCCATTCTAGCAGAGTGGTTCATTGTCAATAAAGACCATGTGCAGCAAAAAGTGTATGTGGTAGAATGTGGTCAAGAGAACTTTGGCACACAGTAACATTGACAAGCCTTTAGAAGCGGTGACATTTACATCCAATGTCAGGCACCTGTGTTGTTTGTTTGCATGCAAATGTTCTTGGCTATACAGCACATGCCAATCCAATAATCCATTAACACCCCAGTTCACAGACTACATTCATACTCTGCGATCCTGTCCAATACATTTGCATAATCTGGGGTCTTTCTGTAATTGCTTTGTACAATCAGTGTGTGGGGCTGTGTGCGTGCGTGCTCATGTGTGCATGCATGTGTGTGTGTGTGAGATAGAAGGACAGACAGTGTGTGAGAGTGAGAGAGACAAAGAGAACGGAAGAGAGAGAGGGAGAGAGACAGAGAGAGACAGAGAGACAGAGACAGAGAGACAGAGAGACAGAGAGAGAGGGACAGACAGAGTGTGTGTGTGTGTGTCTGTGTGTGTGAGAGAGAGAGAGCGAGAGAGAGAGAGAGAGAGAGAGAGACAGTCAGTGTGTGTGTGAGAGAGAGAGACAGAGAGAGACAGAGAGAGACAGAGAGAGACAGAGAGACAGAGAGACAGAGAGAGAGGGACAGACAGAGTGTGTGTAGGTGTCTGTGTGTGTGAGAGAGAGAGCGAGAGAGAGAGAGAGACAGCCAGTTTGTGTGTGTGAGAGAGAGAGAGAGACAGAGAGAGACAGAGAGTGTGTGTGTGTGTGAAAGTGAATAGGCAGTGTAAAGGAAACTAAGAGAGACATGGAGGTCAGATAGGTCAACTATTAATGGAAAGAAACCAGGCTGCATTTCCTCCCCACACAAACCCCCCCACACACACACGCAGTGATGAGGTTAACGGTAAAACCACATGACTGGTGCCAGAATGCAAATTATACAAATTATAGAATAAACCATTGCCTTGAGATGGTGCTAACAGAAAGTCAATGCGACACATCACCACATCAGCATGCACACACACCACCTAGTGAATAGCATATTTCAACTTGTGTCAAGTTACTGGTAGTTTAAAGTTATTAAATTATCTTAAAGATGCCAGGTTGTAATAAATCAATAATACAACAACCAAACTACAGTAAAAACAGTCAGTGTGTGGTTGTGGGTGTGTGTGCATATGTGTATTTTTAGCTTGTTTTCTGTCAGCGCCTGTTCAGTGTTAAAGTTGAAGTGGTAGCAGTTTCTTAAGGCAGAGCTGAGGCCGCCCACGGGAAGGGAGCCTAGGACCCCTCATTGACAGTGATGTGTTCTTTGAGTCCGTTCTGAACAGGATTTTCCTCCATAAAGCTGTCCAGAGATGCCGCTAACTGACAACACAAATAACGCGATACCAAATTAAGTGGTTTGAACAAATAATTAGCAGAGAAAAATGAAGAAAAAATATACATATTGTCAACTCCGTCAACAACTAAAAAATTCTAGCGTCAACCTCGTCAGAGTGCTAAAGATCTGATAGAATGGTTATGTTTTTATTGGGGACTTTCAGATGAATAACTGTCCATATTTACAAATGTTTGTATTGAAGTTTATTTTTAGAGGCAAAAAATATGTCTGTTTTGAGAATCTGTTGTCAACTCTGTGTCACAACCGTCGTAGTGAGTGGACCAAAACGCAGCGGGTATATGTATGCTCATCTTCTTTTATTGAAGAAAACAAAAACAAAAACACTTATACTAAACAAACGACGAAAAACAGTCCTGTAAGGTTCACTGACAATACATGGAGACAACTACCCACAAAACCCATGGAAAAACACCCCTACTAAATAGGACCCTCAATTAGAGGCAACGAGGAACAGCTGCCTCCAATTGAAGGTCAACCCAAGAAACTTAAACAAAGAAATAGACACACTAGAACAAACATAGAAATATACTAACATAGAACATAAACCAAAAACCCCGAAATACATAAAACAAACACCCCCTGCCACGCCCTGACCAAACTACAATAACAAATAACCCATTTTACTGGTCAGGACATGACACTGTCGGCTTGTCAACTTCATCACTGATAGCTAACCCCTTTAAGATTGATTTTCTTTGTCAATATTCTGAAAAAATACTGTAATCACAGTTCTGCGATATGCTTAAACAATTGAAGTATTTACTGTGCTAGACCTAAGGGATAATGCTTGCCTTACCAATGCAGTTTCATGTTCTAAATTGAGAAAAACATGCCAAAATGCTAACAAAATTACCTCTGGAGTATATAATAGGGCTATAAAACCAAACAAAAATACATTTGGAGGTTTGTATTACATATTTGCATAATCGAATGTTAGAATTAAACAATCAAGACCTTGAAACACTTGCTGGACAATAATTGTAAAAATGAAATAGCTTTCATGGTGTCTGACAGAGTTGACATAAATCAGGTAAGTTGCATTTTATGAGAAAAAATAAATAGGTTGATCCTTTACATGGTGTGATAGCTGATACTTATGTTTATCAAAATAAGATTGTACCATCTTTCAAGAATCCCTGAGTACTAAAACAGCAACATCTTCTCTCAGCATCATGGCAAAATGTGTCAAATAGCATGAGATTAGCTGTAAAACTGCACAAAAAAAATATCTGCCTGTGGCAACAACAACAAAAATGTAACACCTTATTTGAACTTTGCGGGGGGCGTTGTGAAATTGCGCTATGCCGCTATTTCTAAATCAATCTAAAAAGAGGATGAAAACTGTAACTAATAGAGGATGGTAACTATCTAATAGAGGATGGTAACTGTAACAAAAATAGAGGATGGTAACTGTAACTAGTAGAGGATGGTAACTGTAACTAATAGAGGATGGTAACAGTAAATAATAGAGGCTGGTAACTGTAACTAATAGAGGATGGTAACTGTAACTAATAGAGGATCGTAACTGTAACTAATTGACGATTGTAACTGTAAATAATAGAGGATGGTAACTGTAACTAATAGAGGATGGTAATTGTAACTAATAGAGGATAGTAACTGTAAATAATAGAGGATAGTAACTGTAACTAATAGAGGATAGTAACTGTAACTAATAGAGGATAGTAACTGTAACTAATAGAGGATAGTAACTGTAACTAATAGAGGATAGTAACTGTAACTAATAGAGGATAGTAACTGTAACTAATAGAGGATAGTAACTGTAACTAATAGAAGATAGTAACTGTAACTAATAGAGGATAGTAACTGTAGCTAACAGTGTCACGTCCTGACCAGTAAAAGGGGTTATTTGTCATTGTAGTTTGGTCAGGGCGTGGCAGGGGGTGTTTGTTTTGTGTGTTTCGGTGTTTTTGGTTTAGGTTCTATGTTCTATGTTTAAATCTAGTTTCTATTTCTATGTTGGGGTTTTGGTAGGACCTCCAATTAGAGACAGCTGGTTGTCGTTGCCTCTAATTGGAGGCCATATTTAGTTGGGGTTTGTTTCACTTGTGTTTTGTGGGTGGTTGTTTTCCTGTATAGCATGTGTTGCCTTACGGAACTGTTTCGTCATTTTGTTTATTTTGTTTAAGTGTTATCTTTAAATAAATTAAGAAGATGAGCACTATACCCGCTGCGCCTTGGTCCAATCCTTACGATGCCTATGACAAACAGGATGTTAACAGTAAATAATAGAGGATGGTAACTGTAACTAATAGAGGATGGTAACTGTAACTAATAGAAGATGGAAAGTGTAACTAATTGAGGATAGTAACTGTAACTAATAGAAGATAGTAACTGTGACTAATAGAGGATAGTAACTGTAAGTAATAGAGGATAGTAACTGTAAGTAATAGAGGATGGTAACTAACTAATAGAGGATAGTAACTGTAACTAATAGAAGATAGTAACTGTAACTAATAGAGGATAGTAACTGTAACTAATAGAGGATGGAAAGTTGAACTAATAGAGGATGGTTACTGTAACTAATAGAGGAGAGTAACTGTAACAATTAGAGGATAGTAACTGTAACTAATAGAGGATAGTAATTGTAACAATTAGAGGATAGTAACTGTAACTAATAGAGGATGGAAAGTGCATCTAATAAAGGATGGTAACAGTAACTAATAGAGGATGGTAACTGTAACTAATAGAGGATGGTAACTGTAACTAATGGAGGATAGTAACTGTAACTAATAGAGGATGGAAAGTGTAACTAATAGATGTTGGAAAGTGCAAATAATAGAGGATGGTAACAGTAACTAATAGAGGATGGTAACTGTCACTAATAGAGGATAGTAACTGTAAGTAATAGAGGATAGTAACTGTAAGTAATAGAGGATAGTAACTGTAACTAATAGAGGTTAGTAACTGTAACTAATAGAGGTTAGTAACTGTAACTAATAGAGGATGGTAACTGTAACTAATAGAGGTTAGTAGCTGTAACTAATAGAGGATAAAATGTAACTAATAGAGGTGAGTAAGTGTAACTAATAGAACTTAGTAACTGTAACTAATGGAGGATAGTAACTGTAACTAATAGAGGATAGTAACTGTAACTAATAGAGGTGAGTAACTGTAACTAATAGTACTTAGTAACTAATGGAGGATAGTAACAGTAACTAATAGAGGATGTAACTGTAACTAATAGAGGATGGACACTAACTAATAGAGGGTGGTATCTGTCAATAAATAAAGGATGGAAACTGTAACTAATAGAGCATAGTAACTCTAACTAATAGAGGATAGTATCTGTAACTAATAGAGGATAGTAACTGTAACTAATAGAGGATAGTAACTGTAACTGATAGAGGATGGTAACTGTAAAAATATAGGACAGTAACTTTAACTAATAGATTATGGCAACTCTAAACAGAGGATGGTACGTGTAACTAACAGAGGATAGTAACTGTAAAAAATATAGGATTGTAACTGTAAAAAATATAGGATGGTAACTGTAATTAATAGAGGATGTTAACTGTAAAAAATCTAGGATGGTAACTGTAATTAATAGAGGATGTTAACCGTAACTAATAGAGGATGGTAACTTTAACTAATAGAGGATGGTAACTATAAAAATATAGGATGGTAACTGTAAGTAACAGAGGATGTTAACCATAACTAATAGAGGATGGTAACTGTTACTAATAGAGGATGGCAACTGTAACTAATAGAGGATGGCAACTGTAACTAACAGAGGATGGTAACTGTAGCTAATATATGATTGTAACTGTAACTCATAGAGGATGGTAACTGCATCTAAATAGATTATGGTAACTGTATCTAATTGATGATTGTAACTGTATCTAATAGAGGATGGTATATGTAACAAATATAGTATTGTAACTGTAACTAATAGAGGAAGGTAACTGTAACTAATAGAGGATGGTAACTGTAACTTATAGAGGATGGTAACTGTAACTAATGGAGGATGGTAACTGTAACTTATAGAGGATGGTAACTGTAACTAATGGAGGATGGTAACTGTAACTTATAGAGGATGGTAACTGTAACTAATGGAGGATGGTAACTTCAACTAATAGAGGATGGTAACTGTAATTAAATAGAGGATTGTAACTGTTTTAAATAGAGGATGGTAACATTTAAGTATCTTGGAATGGCCTAGTCGAAGCCCAGACCTCAATCCAATTGATAATTTGTGGTATGACTTAAAGATTGCTGTACACCAGCCAAACCCATCCAACTTGAAGGAGCTGGTTCAGTTTTGCCTTGAATAATAGGCAAAAATCCCAGTGGCAAGATGTGCCAAGCTTATAGAGACATACCCCAAGAGACTTGCAGCTGTAATTGCTTCAAAAGGTGGCTCTACAAAGTATTGACTTTGGGGGGGTGAATAGTTGTGCACGCTCAAGTTTTCTGTTTTTATGTCTTATTTATTTATTGTTTGTTTTACCCCAAAAAATATTTTGCATCTTCAAAGTGGTAGGCATGTTGTGTAAATCAAATGATACAAATAATTTTCAATTTTAATTCCAGGTTGTAAGGCAACAAAATAGGAAAAATGCCAAGGGGGGTGAATACTTTCGCAAGCCACTGTACTGGACCAGATTCTTCTTTATCATGTCCATTGATGCCAGGCTCGGGTTCTGAGCTCTTCACCACACCTTCTACCTAATATAACTCATCCTCTTTCACTTCCATGTCACCTCCAGAACTCTGTTTACTCTTGACACCAACCTTCTTCAACACCCCATCTCCATTTTTCTCGCTATCTTCCTCAAATTCAAATCCAACCTCTGCATTCCTTATTCACTTCAACCTCATTCACTTCAATTTTCCCCTCCATTCCTCCTCAGAAATCCACCTTTCTGTGTCCCTATCCTAATATTCCTCTTCTCCCGACTTTGCTTGCAGCCCGGTGGCATCCCGACGTACCTCCATCTCATAATGATCCGGCTCACCTCGGAAACGTGTCTTCTCTGGGAGCTAACATTTTGAGAGCACGAGTGGTGGCCACACACAGAAAAACGGCCCCCAAACTCAACTCTGTTCTACTCCCGTCGCGGAAGAAAGACAAGCACTACTCGTGGCCTCCTTCTCATTAGTTAATCAGGGACCTGAACCACGCCCCCCACACCTAAGGAACACAGTACTCAGATATTGTGCAGGAGATTCAAGCCAGCAATGGGGGAGGACAGGTGCCACAGTCTGTGCCCAGCCACAACACTACCGCTGCCATGTTTGGGGAGAGGGGATCGGATGAGTGTCCCCCTGCTCGGGATGAAGATTCGACTGACGTGTGAGTGCATACCAATGGTTTCCGGGAATGATGACGTTACTTATTAAGCTTTCTCCAGACGTGGCCTGCTATGACGTAACAGCGGAGGCTACAACTACAGTATCAGAACCCAATGATGTCAACGCCAAAGCGACAAATGCTCCACGCCAAACAACATGGACTCTAGGTTGTGTGTGATGTGAGTGTGCCCGTCCTGTCCTTGTGTTTTGTTCTGTGTTGCTTTTATCCTGTAAGCCCTTTGAAAAGGTAAAACAAAGAGACTGAGTATATGGTATTGGGATTGGGATTGAAAGAACTTTAGTTTTCAACATCTACTTCACATAATTACCTTTTCTGTTCAAATACTCGGGAGTTGTTGATTAGTGTGAGAGAGAATAACTTTAACTTAAATGTGACATGTTGCGAGCTAGCTTTTAAATGGCAACATTCTTTTCTCTCCCTTGCATTCAGGTTTATATATATATATATATATTGCAACGTACACAACACAATATATATATATTGCAACGTACACAACGTGCACAGCATTCTTAATTGCATTAAATTTACCATATAGATAGGTCTTACAAATCTCCATTGGCATGCATAGGTAATGTTATAGAATTGTTATTGCAAACCATTTGTGTAAATGATTTTTGATGCCCCTATATACACCAGGCTATAGATATACATTGAGTGTACAAAACATGAAGGACACCTTCCTAATATTGAGTAGCAGCCCTTTCACCTCGATTCCCTTGGTCAGTCTATGTCATGGGAAGAGCACGTGTCCTTAACGTGTTGTATACTCAGTGTACATTCCTTTATACTCTATGAAATATTGTGACCACTCGGGTGACTCCATCATCCCCCCAAAGAAGAGGAGCACTGGATGCAGAATGGCTTGAGACAATCTGGATGGAGGAGATGGAGCTCACTATTTCCTGTTGTTTGGAGTGTGTTTCTCCATAACCTAACAAGAGAGTGTGAAGGTCAACCCTCAGGTAAAACCCTGGTGACATTGTGAGTATGCTGTATGCTGTACGGCAAACAGGAAACCAAGACTCATATTTTCTGACTCTTGAGGACTCTTCTACCATCAATAATTCATCAACGTCTCTGAATAATAAATACAAGGACAAATTCCCTCCCAAAATATTTGCAACGTTAACTCCATAGCACTACACTCACATGTCCTCTTCCTCTCTCTCCCTCCCTCCCTACAGGCAGTTGTACTCCCTCCCTCCCTCCCTCCCTCCCTCCTGGCAGCCCTACTATCGCCATCCCTCTCTCTCTGCTCTGTGAGTCAGGTTAATGAGAATAATAAAAGCCCGCTCTGTATTTCCTCTCCGCTTTGAAAAGCCTCATCAATTTACCTAGATGGACTGAGGAAGAAGGAATGAAAGAAAAAAGAACAGACCTAGGAGTGGAGAGAAAGGTAAAACATTTAGAGAAAAAAAGAAAATGAGGGGAACAGGGATAATGATGCATGGCTAAAACACCTCTGTTTCATATCAACCTGTTTAAATTTAGAGTCGTCAAGGCTGGTAATTAGAGACAACAGAGTGTGAACAATCACTGTTGACTGCCATATTGGGGGTTCTCATTCATTCTAACCCCTCCCTCCCTCTCCTTCCTCTATCCCTCCATTCCTTCTCTCCCTTCTCCCTCCCCTTCTCCAGCAGTCAGTGCTCTGGAAGAGAATAGATTCACACTGCCTGAGGCTCATTACATAGTATACATACATTCCATGATCTCCCATGGCCTGTCTGCCCTGCACTGGTCTGTTCACTGGTCTTTATGATACATAATGTATATCTAAGGTATAGGCAATTGATTGAAATCATATTGCTAATGTGATTTTAAAATAGGGATTTTGCCCCATTACCTGTTGGGGAAAAAAATATGAAATATTGCACATCTTAGCCAACCTGGTCTGAAAACATCATCTAAAACGTATGACATCTATATACCATTTACCTACGTAAATATTCTACTTTCTGGCACACATGAACTTAAACAACATACATGCAGGTAATATTTTAAACAAACGGCAACTTTTAAGGCTTAATAAAGCCTTCATAAACCCCTTAGAAGCCTATATAGATGTAGTTTGTTTAAAGGGGATTTACATTCATGAATAAGAAACATTGTGAATACAGATAAGACAGTAGAACAGTATTTAAAGAGGAGTATTAAATGTGAGCAGTCTTTACTTACTGGTAGTACAGTTAATCTTGATACAGTCTAGATGGGGGAGAACAGATGAGATGTCACATCATCCTTCATTATGACAGCTGCAGACAATGTTAAAGCAGAACAACCCACCCCTCTGGGGACGACACACGGACACAGGGACCACAGTATGATGCTCTCCACCATGGCCCTCTCCTCCTCCACACCTGGCTGAGGTAAGAGTGACTGGGGTGTGGTAGGAAGAGCATGGCAACTACTACTTTACAATGCCAATCCAATTAGTTAGAGTTATTTCTGTCAGTAAAGGGCCTTTCACAGTGCTGTAATTAAGCCAATCACTAGGTTATATGTATGGCTGAACCGGAAAGCCTTGACTGACCAACCTATAACTTCATCAACATGTGAATATTTTGTGTAGAAGATTTGAAGATGTATATTTTATTTCATTTGAAAAGTAACACAAACTAATTAACGTAAAGGCAGATGTCACAATTAAACATTTCCTGGTTAAAAGTGTCAAATAAAATGGTGCCCTTGACAGAGGAGGTGGTTTAGTCTGTACATGTGACATCTGCAATAAGAGAGTATCAGAATATGGTCATGGTCAAGCTGGGCCACTCGGTAGGGATGCTGGGTGCTCTAACATCTTAGATGTAGGATAGGCCATTCAAAGACACCATTACTCAAATTGACCACTGTCCTCTCAAAGCTGTGAAGAACAGTGGACTTTTTTAACCAATTCAAATGATTAGTACTGAATATCAGGCATGATGCCATTGGTGACAGAGGCTTTTCTCACTGCACACTACTACTACTACTACTACTACTACTACTACTACCAATACTATCACCACTGCTACTATCACTACTACCAATACTACCAAAACTATCACTAACGCTACTATCACTACTACAACTTCCACTACTATCACTACTACTACTACTACTACTACCACTGCGACTACTATTACTTCTACTGCTACTACCACTACTAATGTTACTAATGCTGCTACTAATACCATCTACGAATACTATGACTACTACTACTAACACTACTACTACTTCTACCACCACTCCTACTACTACTAACACTGCTACTACCTACTGCTTCAACTACTACTACTACTGCTACTACTACTACTAGCACTATCACTACTACTACTACTACTACTACTACTACTACTACTACTGCTACTGCCTACTGATTCTACTACTACTACTACTACTACTACTACTACTGCTACTGCTACACTACCATTACTGGCTACTGCTGCTACTGCTACTGCTGCTACTACTACTACTACTACTACTACTACTACTACTACTGCTACTGCTACACTACCATTACTGACTACTGCTGCTACTGCTACTGCTGCTACTACTACTACTACTACTACCACTGCTACTGCTACTATCACTACTACCACTACTGACTACTACTGCTACTGCTATGACTACTAATACTACCACTACTATCACTACTACTCATATTAATACTACTACTACTACTACTACCACTGCTACCACTGCTACTACTGCTACTACTGCTACTATCACTACTGCTACTACTACTGACTACTACTGCTACTACTATCACTACTACTCATATTACTACTGCTACTACTACTACTACCACTCCTACTACTGCTACTGCTACTATCACTACTACCACTACTGCTACTACTACTGACTACTATTGCTACTGCTACTACTATGACTACTACAAATACTACCACTACTATCACTACTACTACTACTACTACTATTACTACTACTACTACCACTATCACTACTGCCACTACTGCTACTACTACTGACTACTACTACTACTGCTACGACTACTACTAATACTACATCTTACTACAACTTCATTACTACCATGTGGACCTAAACTTCTATTTCTACTACTTACCTTCAAATAGTATACTAACACTGCTAGTATTTCTGTATAACATGCTACTACTGTATGTATATGCTGCTAAAGAACCACATATTGTTGCTGCTACACAGCCTCTCTAGCTTTCTCTCTCTCTCTGATTATACAGTGAGTCAGTGTTGTGCTGTGAGTAGAGAGACCTGACCCAGACATCCTACCCAGGTGGCCCTGCCAGTCGTGTGTCGTCAACCACAGCAGAAAAGTGGTCGCAAACAGCCGAAGACCAACGCCAGCCAGCCCGCACAGGGAATGCTTTTCAAAGAAAGAGGGGAGAGAGGGAGGAGAAGGGAGAGAGAGGAGGGAGACAGAGGAGAGGGAGGAGGGATACCTAGCGATCTAAGGGCAAGGGAACCGAGTGAAACCAAGTAAAGAAAGTATTAAAAGATGTCCCCAAAAAAAGGAAACATTTAAACAAAATGTTTTTCTCTGTCATCATCAGATCAGATTTCAGAAGACATTTATGGTAACCATGGCAATATGATGTGGGTTGTCAGCCCTGTAACCGTGGCGATGTGGGTTGTCAGCCCTGTAACAGTTGTGATGTGGGTTGTCAGCCCTGTAACAGTGGTGATGTGGGTTGTCAGCCCCCTGTCAGTGTGAGGTGCTGCGACAACGGGCTGCCCTGAGGTTGACAGACCGGCAGAAAGTATTGCCAATGCCATGCCCTCTCCTGCTAAATGTCTCGATTTAGGGAGCCCAATTCTGTTTAGCCTGTGGAAAAGAGAAATAGCTGGCTATGGCATCCCACAGCCATGCTCTGTTTGGGAGATATCCAACTTTTTCAGTGGCTGATTCTCTCCGTTGCTCCATGATGAGAGCAAATAGACATAAACAAAGACCTGGGCAGACAGCCACACACACACACACACACACACACACACACACACACACACACACACACACACACACACACACACACACACACACACACACACACACACACACACACACACACACACACACACTACCGGTCAAAAGTTTTAGAACAACTACTCATTCAAGGGTTTCTCTTTATTTTTACTATTTTCTACATTGTACACCTCAACACTATGAAATAACACATACGGAATCAAAAAAGTGTTAAAAAAAATCTCAATATATTTTATATTTGAGATTCTTCAAAGTAGCCACCCTTTGCCTTGATGACAGCTTTGCTTCACCTGGAATGCTTTTCCAACAGTCTTGAAGGAGTTCCCACATATGCTGAGCACTTGTTGGATGCTTTTCCTTCACTCTGTGGTCCAACTCATCCCAAACCATCTCAATTGGGTTGAGGTCGGGTGAATGTGGAGGCCAGGTCATCTGATGTAGCACTCCATCACTCTCCTTCTTGGTCAAATAGTCCTTACACAGCCTGGAGGTGTGTTGGGTCATTGTTCTGTTGAAAAACAAATGATAGTCCCACTAAGACCAAACCAGATGGGATGCCGTATCGCTGCAGAATGCTGTGGTAGCCATGCTGGTTAAGTGTGCCTTGCGTTCTAACTAAATCGCAGACAGTGTCACCAGCAAAGCACCTCCTCCTCCATGCTTTACGGTGGGAACCACACATGCAGAGATTATCCGTTCACCCACACCGCGTCTCACAAAGACAACGGTTGGAACAAAAAATCTCCAATTTGGACTCCAGACCAAAGGACAAATTTCTACCGGTGTAATGTCCATTGCACGTGTTGCTTGGCCCAAGCAAGTCTCTTCTTATTATTGGTGTCCTTTAGTAGTGTTTTTTGTTGTTGCAGCAATTCGACTATGAAGGCCTGATCACACAGTCTCCACTGAACAGTATATGTTGAGATGTGTCTATTACTTGAACTCTGTGAAGCATTTATTTGGGCTGCAATTTCTGAGGCGTGTAACTCAAATGAACTTATCCTCTGCAACAGAGGTAACTCTGGGTCTTCCATTCCTGTGGCGGTCCTCATGAGAGCCAGTTTCATCACAGAGCTTGATGATTTTTGCAACAGCACTTGAACTAACTTTCAAAGTTCTTGAAATTTGTCTAACAGTAATGATGGACTGTCATTTCTCTTTGCTTATTCAAGCTGTTCTTGCCATAATATGGACTTGGTCTTTTACCAAATATGGCTATCTTCTGTATACCACCCCTACCTTGTCACAACACAACTGATTGGCTCAAATACATTAAAAAGTAAAGAAATTGCACAAATTAACGTTTAAGAAGGCACACTGGTTAATTGAAATGCCTTCCAGGTGACTAACTGATGAAGCTGGTTGAGAGAATGCCAAGAGTGTGCAAAACTGTCATCTCGGCAAAGGGTGGCTATTTGAAGAATCTCAAATATAAAATATATTTTGATTTGATTAACACTGTTTTGGTTACTACATGATTCCATATGTGTTATTTCATAGTGTTGATGTCTTCACTATTATTCTACAATGTAGAAAATAGTAAAAATATAGAAAGAACCTTGAATGAGTAGGTGTTCGAAAACTTTTGACCGGTAGGGTATATGCACACACACATACACAGACACATACACACACACACACAAAAAACACACAAAACACACACAAAAAACACACACACACACAAAAACACACACACACAAAAAACACACACACAAAAAAACACACACACAAAAAAAACACACACACACACACACAAATACACACACCCATACATGCACACACACACACACACACACCCTCTGTTATCTCTATCACACTGAGAACCGGGAGTGCAGGCAAAAGGCAAACACCAGACCCTGTTTTATACAACAGTAAATATCCACATGGGCGGTTATTCTCCATTGTTTATTTATCTATGCACTTTCATCGCTCTATGAGCTACGTTCGGTAGCACATAAACAGCCGACCGGCGATGTGTTCTAATTGAGCTCGGGGGAAGTCTCTGTCGGTCAAAAGTCTGACCTCCTTCTTGTTCTTTTATTAACTCTTTTAGTACCTTGTCTTTTTTACCGACTGTTGTGCTCTTTTTATGTATTGTCTATTGATTAGATTTGCTACTTTACATTTATTCTGTAGTGTTGAGGAAGAGCTGCAAGGCAGCATTTCACTGCAGTGATGAGGAGGAGCTGCAAGTCAGCATTTCAATGCAGTGTTGAGGAAGAGCTGCAAGTCAGCATTTCACTGTAATGTTGAGGAAAGCTGCAAGTCAGCATTTCACTGTAATGTTGAGGAAAGCTGCAAGTCAGCATTTCACTGTAATGTTGAGGAAAGCTTCAAGTCAGCATTTCAATGTTTTGTTGAGGAAGAGCTTCAAGTCAGCATTTCAATGTAGTGTTGAGGAAGAGCTGCAAGTCAGCATTTCACTGTGGTGTTGAGGACGGGCGGCAAGTCAGCATTTCACTGTGGTGTTGAGGAAGAGCTGCAAGTCAGCATTTCACTGTGGTGTTGAGGACGGGCGGCAAGTCAGCTTTTCACTGTGGTGTTGAGGAAGAGCTGCAAGTCAGCATGTCACTGCAGTGTTGATGAAGAGCTGCAAGTCTGCATTTCATTACAGTGTTGATGAAGAGCTGCAAGTCTGCATTTCATTACAGTGTTGAGGAAGAGCTGCAAGTCAGCATTGCACCGTAGTGTTGATGAAGAGCTGCAGGTCAGCATTTCACTGTAGTGTTTACAGTGCTGTGTACTGTGCACGTGACGAAAACACTTTGATTTGATTTGTCTGTGATGCCAATAAGATTACAGAGGCAGTGGAGGGACCATGCAGATATGTAATACACTAGAGTGTATGTATGGTCCCTCCATAGACCAGCACAGTTCTAGAATGTGTTGACAATGGCAGCCATCTTGGTCAGGTCATTTAGTTCTATGGGATGGACAATATTAGATATTAGACATCACTTGTACCACTGTTACAGAGCACAGACTTCAGACCTGTGAGTGAAGAGGGCTTGGACAGGGCCGTTAGGAGCTGAAAGGAATAAGCCAAATAAGTAAAGTCAGACAGGGTTGAAACTTACAGACAGGTCTGGTGTCTTCTGTCCACTAAGGGGTGAAGAGGGGACTAGTGCTAAATATTGAGAGCACCACTGACAGGAAGGTACCAGTATTTAGGGTTCAAGGCTATAATGGGATTCAGGGTTACGGATAAAAATATCTGCAAAATGTTATATATTAAATATTATATATTAAATATTATATCTGGCGATTAGGGTTAGATAGAGTAATGTGTATATCTGGGGCTGGATATGGGGGGCAGTGGGTATGTGTTTGGGGCAGCGATCTGGCTGTAAGGGGTAGGGTGGGGCAGCGATTTGGGGGTAGGGTAGGGTGGGGTACAGGTGGAGTAGGACAGAGAGCATTCCCTGATGGGTCAGAACAACAGCGTGCTCATTTGGCAGTGAGCGGAGAGCCGCAGACTCTGGCCACTGAAGAGTTGTATACCATCCCCTTCTATTCAACATAACGCACAGCATATCAACAGCTAACAGGGTAGCGTGCGAGTATAATATACACTGAACAAAAATATAAACGCAACATGTGAAGTCTTGGTCCCATGTTTCATGAAATGAAATATATATATATATATATATATATATATATATATATATATATATATCTCTACTTTTGGGCACAAATTAGTTTACATCCCTGTTAGTGAGCATTTCCCCATTTGCCAAGATAATATATCCACCTAACAGGCAATGCATATCAAGAAGCTGATTAAACAGCAGGAATATTTCTATCTGTAATAAAACCCTTTTGTGGGGAAAAATTGATTCTGATTGTCTGGGCCTGGCTGCCCAGTGGTTGCCTGGCTGCCAAGTGGGTGGGCCTATGCCATCCAAGGCCCACGCATCGCTGCATCCCTGCCTAGTCATGTGAAATCCGTAGATTAGGGCCTAATTTATTTTTTCCAATTGACTGATTTCCTTATATGAACTGTAACGTCAGCAAAATCTTAGAGATTGTTGCATGTTGCATTTAACTTTTTGTTCAGCATACTGTAGATGTAAGATAGAGAGAATGAGTGTCTGTTTCAAGATAAAGAGGGTGCAATGTGTGGGATAGTATTATATGAAACTTGTGTAAAACTATGATCAATCAACCTATGTAAGCTTGTCTTCAGCAATGTGTTCACATTACAGTATGTGCACAGTTTAGGATGCTTGCTGTGGTCATGTCATGTGATCCATAGGCTAGGTGCACCATTTGTGTTTTGTTGTAGCTGCTGTGGCATGAGGCTATACCGCGAGGCGCAGCGTTACCTAGGTTGACTGTGAGGCGGACACGGCCGGTCTCCAGCTCCAAGCGCAGTGTGTCTGCGCTGTCACGTGAAGTTGTGGCCATCAGCACGCCGTATGCCCGTTGAGAACGGAACCGCAGCGACACGTCTTCAGCCTCTGTCTGCATCACCACCGGCAACTGGATCTTCATGAACTTACTGCCGTCATAACTCAGGATGGTCGCATCTAGGAAGAGGAGAAGAGAGGGGGATGGAGAGGGTAGGAGAGATGTGGAGGGGAGGTGAGGAAAGAAGAGATGGGGAGGGGAAGGGAGGAGAGATGGGAAGGGCAAGAGAGGAGAGATGGGGAGGGGAGGAGAGATGGGGAGGAGAGGAGAGGAGAGAGAGAGGAGATAGAGAAATTAATTCATATTGAGGTATTTATTGTAAAATCTAAGTCAAGTAAGTCAGAATACTGCACTCAATATCAATTTAGCTTGACAATAAACATACTATTTTAAATATTGTAACTGAGATTTATTGTACTTTGATAAAGGAATAATGATTTCAGAGAAAATGGCGATTGATTTGGTTGTCAGTTTCCAAATACGGCGCAGTGTTATGGTAAATTCACATGAGGTTGGTGGTACCTTAATTGGGGAGAACGGGCTCATGGTAATGACAGAATCAGTGGAATGGTATCAAATACATCAAACACATTGTTTCCTGGTATATGATGACATTCCATTTGCTCCGTTCCAGCCAATATTATGAGCCGTTCTCCCCTCAGCAGCCTCCTGTGGGTAAAATATATTATTAAAACAGAAGGTTATATTTGCTAACACTCTTCAACACATACATGCAGCAACGCACACACACACACACACACATACACGAGCACACACATCCAACATGGTTATGTCTGTTGCTGTAATACTCTCAGGCCCAGATTTCCATCAACCAGTAAATGTTCATGTGTGTCCATACTGACAAGTGACAAGACCATTACTGAATTCATAAACAAAGGCTCTCTTCAGACTAGAGAGATTGGACCCGTTTTACATTTCAGTCATTTAGCAGATGCTCTTATTCACAGAGACTTACAGGAGCAGTTGGGGTTATCTGTCTTGCTCAAGGGCACATGGAAAGATTTTTCACCTAGTCGGCTCGGGGATTTGAAACAGCAACATTTCGTTAGGCTACCTGCCTGCTTAGGTGACACGGTTAAATAGTCCTGTAGGGTAGTGAAGTCAGAGTAAAATCACCATGACACCACTATTCTACAGGTGTGCACTGCTCCTTACCTAGGACCTTGGGTATCAAGACAGTGAAAAGGGTAAGTCTTGGGCTCAAGGATTTTAAATTATGTCAAATACTATGTGAACCCACGTATCAGTTCTCTCTACAATGATTCTGGGCAGATTGTTTACCACTGAGAGAAGAGGGGATAACAACATCCCGAATAACCAGACAAACCACAACCTAATAACACAACCATTAGGGCCACAGACAAGACAGATAGACAGAAGACAGATAGACAGATGTCCAGCAATTCTACACATTTTGACATGTGCTGGAGAGAAAGTTTAGCAATTTTAAAACTAATTTCCTGCAATTCTACACATTTTGCCACGACTTATGCCATGTTAATATCATATCTAAGTGACCGTGACTAACAAAATCAATGGAGGGCCCCTGCAGGTCAAGGCCCCTTGGCACATGCCCTTCGTGCCCAGTCGGTATTCGCCCATGATTACCATAAAAAATGTTAGCTGACCTGTTTAGTTTAGTTTATTAGGATCCCCATCAGCTACTGTACTTCTTGGGGTCCACATACAACGTACAAATACATGATAAAGTACAGAACAAGAACACCATAAGATAGTACATTAAATGTAATTATATTTAGGGAAGACACTAAGAGACTACAAAAATACTATTTACACTGTATACATACAGTGGCAAGAAAAAGTATGTGACCCCTTTGTAATTCCCTGGATTTCTGCATAAATTGGTCATCAAATTTGATCTGATCTTCATCTAAGTTTTACATTTACATTTTAGTCATTTAGCAGACGCTCTTATCCAGAGCGACTTACAGTAGTGAGTGCATACATTTTCATACATTTCATTATTGTTATTTTTTTCCCGTACTGGTCCCCCGTGGGAATCGACCCCACAACCCTGGCGTTGCAAACACCATGCTCTACCAACTAAGTCACAACAATATACAAACATAGTGTGCTTAAAACCTGTTTGGGATAGGGGGCAGTATTGAGAATTTTGGAAAAAATATGTGCCCATTTTTAACTGCCTCCTACACCAACTCAGAAGCTAGAATATGCATATTATTGTTCAGGTTTGGATAGAAAACACTCTGAATTTTCTAAAACTGTTTGAATGGTGTCTGTGAGTATAACAGAACTCCTATGGCAGGCAAAAACCTGACAAGGTTTCAAGCAGGAAGTACCCTGTCTGACAAGGAGTCGTGCGTCTTGCATCTGTTTATTGAAAAGTAAGGATCTTAGCTGTAACGTGACAATTCCCAGGGCTCCGATAGGCTCTCAGAACCCGGGAAATACCTGAAGGTTTACGAGGCAGCCTCAGGCTGAAACACATTATCGCCTTTGGCAAGTGGCGACTCAGAGGACCTTTGAATGAGGCGCGTGCACGATTCGCTCCTGAGGAGAAATTTTATTCGGCTGTTTAGGCTCAATGCATATTCCCGGTCGGAATATTATCACTTTTCTACAAGATAAATGGCATAAAAATTGGTTTTAAACAGCGGTTGACATGCTTCGAAGTACGGTAATGGAATATTTAGAAATTTTTTGTCACGCCAATGCGCCATGCTCGAGACCGTGATGAAGCATTCTGATAGTGTCTAGAACTCACGAACAAAACGTCGCTGTTTGGATATAACGATGGATTATTTGGGACCAAACCAACATTTGTTATTGAAGTAGAAGTCCTGGCAGTGTATTCTGACGAAGAACAAGCAAGGTAAGAACATTTTTCTTATAGGAAATGGGATTTTGGTGGAGGCTGACCTGGGTGTGTGTCTAAATAGCTAGCCCTGTGATGCCGGGCTATGTACTTAGATTATTGCAAAATGTGCTTCATCCGAAAAGCTATTTTAAAATCGGACATATCGAGTGCATAGAGGAGTAATGTATCTATAATTCTTAAAATAATTGTTATGCTTTTTGTGAACGTTTATCGTGAGTAATTTAGCAAACTGTTAGTAAATTCCCCGGAAGTTTGCGGGGGTTATGCTTTTTCTGAACGTCACATGCTAATGTAAAAAGCTGTTTTTTGATATAAATATGAACTTGATTGAACAGACATGCATGTATTGTATAACACAATGTCCTAGGTGTGTCATCTGATGAAGATCATAAAAGGTTAGTGCTGCATTTAGCTGTGGTTTGGGTTTATGTGACATGATATGCTAGCTTGAAAAATGGGTGTCTGATTATTTCTGGCAGGGCACTCTGCTGACATAATCTAATGTTTTGCTTTCGTTGTAAAGCCTTTTTGAAATCGGACAGTGGGGTTAGATTAACGAGATTCTTGTCTTTAAATAGCTGTAAAATAGTCATATGTTTGAGAAATTGAAGTAATAGTATTTCTAACGATTCAAAAATCGCGCCACTGGATTTCAGTGGCTGTTACGTAGGTGGGACGAGTTCGTCCCACATACGCCAGAGAGGTTAAACTAATAAAACACAAATTATTGTATTTTTCTTGTCTATATTGAATACATAATTTAAACATTCTCAGTGTAGGTTGGAAAAAGTATGTGAACCTCGAGTCCTGGAGTCAACTGGAGTCAGGAGTCAGCTAACCTGGAGTCCAATCAATGAGACGAGATTGGAGATGTTGGTTAGAGCTGCCTTGCCCTATAAAAACAATCACAAAATGTGAGTTTTCTATTCACAAGAAGCATTGCCTGATGTGAACCATGCCTCGAACAAAAGAGATCTCAGAAGACCTAAAATTAAGAATTGCTGACTTGCATAAAGCTGGAAAGGGTTCCAAAAGTATCTCTAAAAGCCTTGATGTTCATCAGTTCACGGTAAGACAAATTGCCTATAAATTTAGAAAGTTCATCACTGTTGCTACTCTCCCTAGGAGAGGCCATCCTGCAAATATGACTGCAAGAGCACAGCGCAGAATGCTCAATGAGGTTAAGAAGAATCCTAGAGTGTCAGCTAAAGAGGTAAAGAAATCTCTGGAACATACGGACATCTCTGTTAATGAGTCTACAATACGTAAAACACTAAACAAGAATGGTGTTCATGGGAGGACACCACGGAAGAAGCCACCGCTGTTCAACAAAAACATTGCTGCAAGTCTGAACTTTGCCAAAGTGCACCTGGATGTTCTACAGCGCTACAGGCAAAATATTCTGTGGACAGATGAAATTACAGTTGAGTAGTTTGGAAGGAACACACAACACTATGTGTGGAGAAAAAAAAGCACAGCACACCAACATCAAAACCTCATCCCAAATGTAAAGTATGGTGGAGGGAGCATCATGGTTTGGGGCTGCATTGCCGCCTCAGGGCCTGGACAGCTTGCTATCATCGACGGAAAAATGAATTCCCAAGTTTATCAAGACATTTTGCAGGAGAATGTCAGGCTATCTGTCCGCCAATTGAAGCTCAACAGAAGTTGAGTGATGCAACTGGACAACAAGCCAAAACTCAGAATGGCTTTAACAGAAGAAAACACATATTCTGGAGTGGCCAAGTCATAGTCCTGACCTCAACCCGATTGAGATGCTGTGGCATGACCTCAAGAGAGCAGTTCACACCAGACATCCCAAAAGTATTGCTGATCTGAAACAGTTATGTAAAGAGGAACGGTCCAGAATACCTCCTGACCATCGTGCAGGTCTGATTCGCAACTACAGAAAACGTTTGGTTGAGGTTATTGCTGCCAAAGGTTATTGCTGTCAAAGGAGGGTAAATATTTACACTGTGCGTTCAACAAAGACATGAAAACGTATAATTGTTTGTGTGTTATTAGTTTAAGCAGACTGTGTTTGTCTATTGTTGTTACCTAGATGAAGATCAGATAAAATGTTATGACCAATTTATGCAGAAATCCAGGTATTTCCAAAGGGTTGTATGTACAGCTGAAGTCAGAAGTTTACATACACCTCAGCCTAATATATTTAAACTCAGTTTTTCACAATTCCTGACATTTAATGCAACTAAAAATTCCTGTCTTAGGTCAGTTAGGATCACCACTATATTTTAAGAATGTGAAATGTCAGAATAATAGTAGAGAGAATGATTTATTTCAGCTTTAATTTCTTTCATCACATTCCCAATTGGTCAGAAGTGTACATACACTCAATTAGTATTTGGTAGCATTGCCTTTAAATTGTTTAACTTGGGTCAAACCTTTTGGGTAGACTTCCACAAGCTTCCCACAATAAGTTGGGTGAATTTTGGCCCATTCCTCCTGACAGAGCTGGTGTAACTGAGTCAGGTTTGTAGACCTCCTTGCTCGCACACACTTTTTCAGGTCTGCCCACAAAATGTATATAGGTTCGAGGTCAGGGCTTTGTGATTTCCACTCCAATACCTTGACGTTGTTGTCCTTAAGCCATTTTGCCACAACTTTGGAAGTATGCTTGGGGTCATTGTCCATTTGGAAAACCCATTGGTGACCAAGCTTTAACTTCCTGACTGATGTCTTGTGATGTTGCTTCAATATATCCACATAATTGTCCTCCCTCATGACGCCATCTAATTTATGAAGTGCACCAGTCCCTCCTGCAGCAAATCACCCCACAACATGATGCTGCCACCCCCGTGCATCACAGTTGGGATGAAGTTCTTCGGCTTGTAAGCCTCCCCCTTTTTCCTCCCAACATAACGATGGTCATTATGGCCAAACAGTTATATTTTTGTTTCATCAGACCAGAGGACTTTTCTCCAAAAAGTACGATCTTTGTCCCCATGTGCAGTTGCAAACCGTAATCTGGCTTTTTTATGGTGGTTTTGGAGCAGTGGCTTCTTCCTTGCTGAGCGGCCTTTCATTTTATGTTGATATAGGACTCGTTTTACTTTGTATATAGACACTTTTGTACCTGTTTCCTTAAGCATCTTCACAAGGTCCTTTGCTGTTGTTTTGGGATTGATTTGCACTTTTCTCACTAAAGTACGTTAATCTCTAGGAGACAAAATGCGTCTCCTTCCTGAGCGGTATGGCGGCTGCGTTGTCCCATGGTGTTTATACTTGCATACTATTGTTTGTACAGATGAATGTGGTAACTTCAGACATTTGGAAATTGCTCCCAAGGATGAACCAGACTTGCGGAGGTCTACAATTATTTGTCTGCGGTACTGGCTGATTTATTTTGATTTTCCCAAGATGTCAAGCAAAGAGGCACTGAGGTTGAAGGTAAGCCTTGAAATACATCCACAGGTACACCTCCAATTGACTCAAATGATGTCAATTAGCCTATCAGAAGCTTCTAAAGCCATGACATCATTTTCTGGAATTTTCCAAGCTGTTTAAAGGCACAGTCAACTTAGTGTATGTAAACTTCTGACCCACTGGAATTGTGATACAGTGAATTATAAGTGAAATAATCTGTCTGTAAACAATTGTTGGAAACAGTACTTGTTTCATGCACAAAGTAGATGTCCTAACCGACTTGCCAAAACTATAGTTTGTTAACAAGACATTTGTGGAGTGGTTGAAAAACAAGTTTTAATGACTCCAACCTAAGTGTTTGTAAACTTCTGACTTCAACTGTACATATACATATTTTTTTTAATTGTCATTGCACCCTAGTGGCAGCCTAAGAATAGATCTCCTCTAAATTTGTAAATATTTAGTAATTTTTAGTTGTTTTCAGTTGTTGTTTTTTTGTTATTTAGTTTTTATTGCATATATCTGGCATTTCTTTTTTTTGGCTTGGCTAGCTAGCTTTTGTTTGAAAAATGCATCTGGGCAGGGTACCTGCTTTATTGTTTCACCTGGCTGCCAGTTCCTGATCTTCTGAAAACAACATGTGAGGAGTGGTCTGAAGCATGAGAAGAATGGGAGACAGAGGAATACAACAGTGCTGAGACAGACGGCTCGTAGAGAAGACGACTGGATACTATTCTGAACTTTGTGTGGTGAGCTTTCTGGCGCCCAGAGCTGCTGAGGCATCACCCAAGTGGTGATACACAGAGTGAAGGAGGAGAAGTTCAGTGGCTATAAGAGTCAGGCTGGTTCCCAGACTTGCCCTCTACAAGATCATCAGCAGACTCCATCACCATCCTCTGACGAGCTTTCCCCACGCAAGCCATGAACTGACCCTCTCCATCTTCAGAGGATGCAGCATTCAAAGATATTGTTTCTACTGGTTTACTTGGTCTCTACAGGTTGACCTTGGTCTCTACTGGTTGACCTGGCTTCTACTGGTTGACCAGGTCTCTACTTGGTTGACCTGGCCTCTACTAGTTGACCTGGTCTTAACTGGTTGACCTGCTCTCTACTAGTTGACCTGGTCTCTACTGGTTGACCTGCACTGGTTGACCTGGCCTCTGCTGGTTGACCTGGACTCTACTGGTTGACCTGGTCTCTACTGGTTGACCTGGCCTCTACTGGTTGACCTGGACTCTACTGGTTGACCTGCTCTCTACTAGTTGACCGGGTCTCTACTAGTTGACCTGGTCTCTACTGGTTGACCTGCACTGGTTGACCTGGTCTCTACTGGTTGACTTGGACTCTACTGGTTGACTTGGACTCTACTAGTTGACCTGGACTCTACTGGTTGACCTACTCTCTACTAGTTGACCTGGTCTCTACTGGTTGACCTGGACTCTACTGGTTGACCTGCTCTCTACTAGTTGACCGGGTCTCTACTGGTTGACCTGGTCTCTACTGGTTGACCTGGTCTCCATTGGTTGACCTGGTCTCTATTGGTTGACCTGACCTCTACTGGTTGACCTGGACTCTACTGGTTGACCTGGCCTCTACTGGTTGACCTGTCATGATATATTGCTTGTTTGTTTTTTTCTCTTGAAACACTTTGAGATTCTATGAAAAGCACTATAAACATGTAATAAATTATTGTTATTAATGATTATATCTGATGTTAGAGAAGATTTCATTAAAGAACACTCTCTGGGTTCTATTGGATAAGTAACTCTCCAACCATGTGGTGGCAGGTGATGTAAAGCCATGACAAGTGTGTTTTTTTCAATAATAAATTATGATCAATAACATCAAAGGCTGCACTGAAATCTACCAATACAGCTCCAATATCATCTTATTCTCCATTTATTTTAACCAATCATCTTTTATCTGAGTCAGTGCCGTACAAGTTGAGTGCCCTTCCCAATACAGTATGCAACAAACACTTCACTACACTCGCAATAACATCTGCTAACCATGTGTATGTGACCAATACAATGTGATTTGATTTAATTTGATTTACATGCTGAATGTCAGTAGTTAATTTGTTCTTTGTAAAATAGCATTGTACTTGTTCTAACACAATTTTCTAGATCAGTTTACAAAGAACAGGCAGCAAACTGATTGGTCAGCTGTTAGAGCCAGCAAAGGGTGCTTTACTATTTTTAGGGATTGGAATTACTCTAGCTTCCTTCCACGCCTGTGGACACAAAGTAATTTAGGCTTTGGTTAAAGACATGGCCAATAGGGATGGCAATACAGTCTGCTAAATGGCTACTTGAGTGACTGTCAGTGACTGACATAACAAGAGAAAAACAGCTGATGCACAACCAAATGTAGAAATTGCAACTTGTCTATAGACGGGTGGATTGTTTAGCACCAAAACTGATGTGTGCACAACTGTGGAGTAGAACAGGTGTGGTTGACTAAGATTCAAAGGATTGTTGACAACATGTAAACTAGATTTTTTTCTCAAATCTATATTGAAATACATGTGCACAATGAGCGCTTGGTGTCTCTAAAATACATAGTTACAATTGTTGGTTAGCTATCTAGTAAATGTTTTGCCATATTAGCATAGATGTGACAAGAGTCAAAACAAGTCAAAACAGGACATGGTGTCAATAACAAGATCCAACAAGCTGAAAGGAGCCATGTACGATCCCCCACATGGCAGCATCTTGTCATGGTTGGGAGATAGAGTGTAATAACAACACACAGACTTCTGGCACATCATTTTCGTGTCGATGTCAGCAAAGCCTTCTATTTTTCTATTCAACAGTAAATTCAGACCACGACTGATTTCCAAATGTATTATATCGATTTTGGGGGGTCTGGAGCCCTTTAGGATAGGATAGGATGAACTTTAATGTCTCAAGGGGAAAACTGTCTTAGACACAATACTGCTGTATACAAAATATACACTGTACATTACACACTCAACAAAATGTATATATAACCTTATTATCATACACTTCTCATATAGCTAAATATATAATACACGACCAAAAGTATGTGGACACCTGGTCATCGAACATCTCATTCCAGAATCATGGGCATTCATATGGAGTTGGTCTCCCCTTTGCTGCTATAACAGCCTCCACTCTTCTGGGAAGCCAATCCACTACATGTTGGAACATTGCTGCGGGGACTTGCTTCCATTCAGCCACAAGAGCAGTAGTGAGGTTTGGCACTGATGTTGGGCGATTAGGCCTGGCACGTAGTCGTCATTCCAATTAATTCCAAAGGTGTTCGATGGAGTTGAGGTCAGGGCTTTGTGCAGGCCAGGCATGTTCTTCCACACCAATCTTGGCAAACTATTTCTCTACGGACTTCGCTTTGTGCACAGGGGGAATTTTCATGCTGAAACAGGAAAGGGCCTTCCCCAAAATGTTGCCACAAAGTTGGAAGCACAAAATCGTCTAGATTAGAATGTCATTGTATACTGTAGCGTTAAGATTTCCCTTCACTGGAACTAAGGGACCTAGCCCGAACCATGAAAAACAGCCCCAGAGCATTCTTCCTCCTCCACCAAACATTACAGTTGGCAGTATGCATTGGGGCAGGTAGTGTTCTCCTGCCATTCGCCAAACCCAGATTGGTCCATTGGACTGCCAGATGGTGAAGTGTGTAAGAATATTTTAAGATAATACACAACGCAGAGGACGAAAGGACTAAAGTTCAAGAGGACTAAAGGTCAAGAGAGTACTAACGATCAATAGGGAATTATCATTGGAAATAGTTGGTTTTCAGTTCAACATGGGTTTAGAATCTGTGTGGAAATGTCAGTCCTGGACTCATAGCTATGTGTGACACATTTTCATTGGTCTGAATCGTCTGTACATTAAGTCTGAAATAGGATACTTGTTATTTGGCCATTGGCTCAATTTTACTGCAAGGAATTCTAAGTAGTCAACCACAGGCTAGGGCTGGGGGTTATAAATTACACCCTGTCGCTTTGGTCTGTGGAGAGAAACACTAAGGACAGTGGAGAATGAACATCTACCATCTACCTCCCTGCATGATTTGTTCTCTTTGAATAAACCTATCCCCCCCTGATTTGCTTTGGGGTCTGTGTTATTGAAGAATAACATCAAGTGCTAACAAGCGTGATTCATCCCTCCAGAGAATGTTTCCACTGCTCCAGAGTCCAACGCAGTGAACTTTACACCACTTCAGCCGATGCTTGGCATTGCGCATGGTGATCTTAGGCTTGTGTGGGACTGCTTGGCCATGGAAACCCATTTCCTGAAGCTCCCGACGTAAAGTTCTTGTGCTGACGTTGCTTCCAAAGGCAGCTTGGAACTCGGTAGTGAGTGTTGCAACCGAGGACAGATGATGCTTCAGCACTCGGCGCTCCCGTTCTGTGAGCTTCTGTGGCCTACCACTTCGCGGCTGAGACATTGCTGCTCCTAGATGTTTCCACTTCACAATACAGTTATACACAATACAATACAGGACTTACAGTTGACCGGGACATCTCTTGCAGGCTGACCAGGACAGCTCTAGCAGGGCAGAAACTGACTAGCAGGGCAGAAACTGACGTTCAACGGTGCCACGTTGAAAGTCATTGAGCTCTTCAGTAAGACCATTCTACTGCCAATGTTTGTCTATGGCCATTGCAAGGCTGTGTGCTCAATTTTAAACACTGCAATGGGTGTGGCTGAAATCGCTAAAGCAACAAATTTGAAGTGGTGTCCACATACCAGAGGTGGGACCAAGTCATTGTTTTACAAGTCACAAGTACGTCTCAAGTCTTAGCACTCAAGTCCCAGGTCAAGACAAGCAAGTCTGAGTCAAGTCTCAAGTCAAGACCGTCAAGTATCAAGTCAAGTCTCAAGTCCTAAACTTGTTTCGAGTTTCGAGTCCTAAACAAGTCATAATGTGCTCTTCACCAAATGTAATACCATTTCATATTTTAACAAGAGTAAGAGTTAGTATATTACATTTACACAAATCATGAACGCTTTTAAAAATATCTATGTATTTATTACTTTCCAAATAAACATTATATTTCCATGGAAATACATGGGTAGCCATGAGAAGACCCCCCCCCCACCCCCCAATAGTGATCGACTATCGAGGATCGCTATGGGGCGCAATCGGGCGATGTACACATTCGCCCAACCTTAACACACACACACAGACAGTGTGGTTACAGTAGGCTAATGTACGTCAATGGTTTTAGGAACAGCAGTAACATCAGGCAGGATTTAGGCTACCAACTGCCTGGCCAGTTGTAGCTCAATCTTGGGTGCAATGATCACGTTCCCGCACTGACTGACTGTGTGGAGGCTCATTGATTTAACGTTACGTTAGCCTACATGATACACTAGTAAAGTAATAAAGTATATAGCTGTTGGCTATATTAGCCATGACTTACCGTTCTTTGTGCAGTTTCAAATGTCGAACAAAGTTGGAAGTTGTTGCGCCTCCGTCTGTAATTTTCTTCCCGCATGTTTTGCAAGTTGAAATCCAATTTTTTGTTGATACAGCGTTGTCTTTAGATCCGAAAATAATAACTTGGAGTATCATCTTTCCAAGGGCTCCATCTGAATTCACCCGCCGACGTTCCTCTGCACTGCCACGCACAACTTTTTCTCAGCTGGCACAATCTGATTGGCTGCTGTCCGAATCAAACTGTAATCCGTTAAATGAAGAGTTGATGCGCTGCACACTGTTTTTAATAGCATAATTTTTCATATTTGGGCTTGGGGATGGTATCAAGTCAGGTCACGAGTCATTGGTGTTAAAGTCAAAGTCGAGTTGCAAGTCATCATATTTGTGACTCGAGTCTGACTCGAGTCCAAGTCATGTGACTTGAGTCCACACCTCTGCCACGTCCTGCTGTATATATAGTGTATAATACTTTTCATATTCCCTTATTCTGTCAGTGGGGTACTAACACAGCTCAGCTTTACATATTGCTGGTTAGGTATGAAGGATGGACCTGGGAATGAAGGAGTGCTTATACCTGTTCAGCTGTAGGGACCCTATAGCATCTGTCTGAGGGGAGGAGGGACCCTATAATGTCTGTCTGAGTGGAGGGGGGACCCTATAGTCTCTGCCTGGGTGGAGGAGGGACCCTATAGTGTCTGTCTGAGGGGAGGAGGGACCCTATAGTCTCTGCCTGAGTGGAGGAGGGACCCTATAGTCTCTGCCTGAGTGGAGGAGGGACCCTATAGTGTCTGTCTGTGTGGAGGAGGCACCCTATTGCGTCTGTTTGAGGGGAGGAGGGACCCTATATTCTCTGCCTGAGTGGAGGAGGGACCCTATAGTCTCTGCTTGAGTGGAGGAGGGACACTATAGTCTCTGCCTAAGTGGAGGAGGGACCCTATAGTCTCTGCCTGAGTGGACGAGGGACCCTATAGCATCTGCCTGAGTGGAGGAGGGACCCTATAGTCTCTGCCTGAGTGGAGGAGGGACCCTATAGCCTCTGCCTGGGTGGAGGATGGACCCTATAGCATCTGCCTGAGGAGAGGAGTTGACTCTCAGAGTGGAGCGCTTGTCTGATAATGGTCTGTTCAAAAATATTCTGCAGGCAGGGATGTTGACCTTCATGGCATTTTGCATCAGCTCCAAAGTGGCCCTATGTGGCTGCTTATCATGGGGCCCAAAGTGGCTGCTTATCACGGGGCCCTAAGTGGCTGCTTATCGTGGGGCCCTAAGTGGCTGCTTATCGCAGGCCCCTAAGTGGCTGCTTATCATGGGGCCCTAAGTGGCTGATTATCGCGGAGCCCTAAGTGGCTGCTTATCATGGGGCCCTAAGTGGCTGCTTATCATGGGGCCCTAAGTGGCTGCTTATCATGGGGCCCTAAGTGGCTGATTATCACGGAGCCCTAAGTGTCTACTTATCACAGGGCCCTAAAATGCTGACCATGTTAGGGCGCCATCGCGCGCACATTGATTTTGTTCACCCACACCAGAAGCGATCAGGACACGCAGGTTGAAATATGAAAACAAACTCAGAACCAATTATATTAATTCGGAGACAGGTCAAAAATCAATAAACATTTATGGCAATTTAACTAGCTAGCTTGCTTTTGCTACCTAATTTGTTCTGGGATATAAACATTGGGTTATAATTTTACCTGAAATGCACAAGATCCTCAACTCCGACAATTCATCCACAGATAAAACGGTAAACCGAATTTCTTTCTCGTCATCGCTCCTCCTTCCTTAAGGCTTCTTTTTCTTCTTTGGACTATATATGGTGGTTGTAAACCAACTTTACATCATTACTACAACCTACCGGATTGTTGACCTAAGTTCTTATTTAAATCACCGGCGTGGGAATATGCTCCTAAAAACCAATGAGGAGATGGGACAGGCCGGACTTGCAGTGCGTTGAGCGTCACAAATAGAACCAATTTATATTTTCGCGCCTGACCACACGGATGCTTGCTGACGCCCGCGAGCAGTGTGGGTGCAATGATTGAATAACATGTATGTGTAAATATATGTGGTCAGCATGTATAGTAAGTGGCTGCTTATCATGGGGCCCTAAGTGGCTGCTTATCACTGGGCGCTAAGTGGCTGCTTATCGCGGGGCCCTAAGTGGCTACTTATCGCAGGGCTCTTAGAAGTTACTTATCATGGGACAGTAAGTGGCTACTTATCGTGGGACCCTTAGCGGCTGCTTATGTCACTTAGTGGCTAGGGTCGGCCCTGGTTTGGGTGGAGTGATGGAGAGAGCTGTATTAGCCCTGCAGGCTCCAATACAGATATATATATATATATATATATATATATACTGCTCAAAAAAATAAAGGGAACACTAAAATAACACATCCTAGATCTGAATTAATGAAATAATCTTATTAAATACTTTTTTCTTTACATAGTTGAATGTGCTGACAACAAAATCACACAAAAATAATCAATGGAAATCCAATTTATCAACCCATGGAGGTCTGGATTTGGAGTCACACTCAAAATTAAAGTGGAAAACCACACTACAGGCTGATCCAACTTTGATGTAATGTCCTTAAAACAAGTCAAAATGAGGCTCAGTAGTGTGTGTGGCCTCCACGTGCCTGTATGACCTCCCTACAACGCCTGGGCATGCTCATGATGAGGTGAAGATGGTCTCCTGAGGGATCTCCTCCCAGACCTGGACTAAAGCATCCGCCAACTCCTGGACAGTCTGTGGTGCAACATGGCGTTGGTGGATGGAGCGAGACATGATGTCCCAGATGTGCTCAATTGGATTCAGGTCTGGGGAACGGGTGGGCCAGTCCATAGCATCAATGTCTTCTTCTTGCAGGAACTGCTGACACACTCCAGCCACATGAGGTCTAGCATTGTCTTGCATTAGGAGGAACCCAGGGCCAACCGCACCAGCATATGGTCTCACAAGGGGTCTGAGGATCTCATCTCGGTACCTAATGGCAGTCAGGCTACCTCTGGCGAGCACATGGAGGGCTGTGCGGCCCCCCAAAGAAATGCCACCCCACACCATGACTTGACTGACCCACCGCCAAACCGGTCATTATGGAGGATGTTGCAGGCAGCAGAACGTTCTCCACAGCGTCTCCAGACTCTGTCACGTCTGTCACGTGCTCAGTGTGAACCTGCTTCATCTTTGAAAAGCACAGGGCGCCAGTGGCGAATTTGCCAATCTTGGTGTTCTCTCGCAAATACCAAACGTCCTGCACGGTGTTGGTCTGTAAGCACAACCCCCACCTGTGGACGTCGGGCCCTCATACCACCCTCATGGAGTCTGTTTCTGACCGTTTGAGCAGACACATGCACATTTGTGGCCTGCTGGAGGTCATTTTGCAGGGCTCTGGCAGTGCTACTCCTGCTCCTCCTTGCACAAAGGCGGAGGTAGTGGTCCTGCTGCTGGGTTGTTGCCCTCCTACGGCCTCCTCCACGTCTCCTGATGTACTGGCCTGTCTCCTGGTAGCGCCTCCATGCTCTGGACACTACGCTGACAGACACAGCAAACCTTCTTGCCACAGCTCACATTGATGTGCCATCCTGGATGAGCTGCACTACCTGAGCCACTTATGTGGGTTGTAGACTCTGTCTCATGCTACCACTAGAGTGAAAGCACCGCCAGCATTCAAAAGTGACCAAAACTTCAGCCAGGAAGCATAAGAACTGAGAAGTGGTCTGTGGTCACCACCTGCCAAACCACTCCTTTATTGGGGGTGTCTTGCTAATTGCCTATAATTTCCACCTGTTGTCTATTCCATTTGCACAACAGCATGTGAACTTTATTGTCAATCAGTGTTGCTTCCTAGGTGGACAGTTTGATTTCACAGAAGTGTGATTGACTTGGAGTTACATTGTGTTGTTTAAGTGTTCCATTTATTTTTTTGAGCAGTGTATATATATAATTTTCTGCACTCTTTCCCTTTCTCTCTCTCTCTCTCTCTATATATATATATATATATATATATAGAGAGAGAGAGAGAGAGAGAGAGAGAGAAAGGGAAAGAGTGCAGAAAATTCTGCCTGTCACTCGTTTCTGTCATCCAATGTCTTGTCACGTCTCCTGTCTCTCAGACTTTTCTCTAAATGTTACCAAGTATAGGCCCTAACCATGACCAAGTCAATATCTTTTTTCCTTCCTAACTCAAATAGTTTTTCTACATAATATATCCTATTGCCCTCAAATTCATGTCTGGACATTAAAGCCATCTGTTTTTTTCATTACTCCCCTCTAATCAGGGACTATTTAGACTTGGGAGAGCAGGTGGGTGCAATTAATGATCAGGTAGAACAGAAAACAGCGGTACCCCAGATTTAAATACCTCTGTCCTATTGGATAAGCTGTCAATATGGTCTGTGAAAGCGCCATGTCAATGTATTCATATTCACGCCTCTGTGTTACATGGTAATGAACAAAACCCGTTTGAAGGTATTTTACTCTACATAGCACCACAGTGACCACAGGCATTCCTCTCTGTGTATGGCAAGCCACATGAGAATGACATTGAGAATTGAGAATGCCTATGACTTCTTTCACAATTACAGGGTATTGTACGTCCACACAATGGTAGCGGGTAACGAGAAAAAAGTAATCAAAATCTGAATAAATGCATAAAAGCCGTCTTCCACTCGTCTCCCTCTCGGATACGCACCAGGTTGTAAGCGCTCCTGAGATCTAGTTTGGTGAAGAAGCGCGCCCCGTGCATTGACTCAATCGCTGTGGCTATGAGTGGTAGCGGGTAACGAGAAAAAAAGTAATCACAATCTGAATAAATGCATAAACATTGCATCTCCTCCAGATATACAGTTGAAGTCGGAAGTGTACATACACATCAGCCTAATACATTTAAACTCCGTTTTTCACAATTCCTGAAATGTAATCCTAGAAAAAATTCCCTGTCATAGGTCAGTTAGGATTAGAACTTTATTTTAAGAATGTGAAATGTTAGAATAATAGTAGAGAGAATGATTTTTTTCAGCTTTTATTTATTTCATCACTTTCACAGTGGGTCAGAAGTTTACATACACTCAATTAGTATTTGGTAGCATTGCCTATTGTTTAACTTGGGTCAGACGTTTTGGGTAGCCTTCCACAAGCTTCCCACAATAAATTGGGTGAATTTTGGCCCATTCCTCCTGACAGAGCTGGTGTAACTGAGTGAGGGTGTAGGCCTCCTTGCTCACACACCCTTTTTCAGTTCTGCCCACACATTTTCTATAGTATTGAGGTCAAAGCTTTGTGATGGCCACTCCAAAACCTTGTCTTTGTTGTCCTTAAGCCATTTTACCACAACTTTGGAAGTATGCTTGGGTCATTGTCCATTTGGAAGACCCATTTACGACCAAACTTTAACTTCCTGACTGATGTCATAAGATGTAGCTTCAATATATCCACATCATTTTCCTGCCTCATGATGCCATCTATTTTGTGAAGTGCACCAGTCCCTCCTGCAGCAAAGCACCCCCATAACATGATGCTGCCACCTCGTGCTTCACGGTTGGGATGGTGTTCTTCGGCATGCAAGCCTCCCCCTTTTTCCTCCCAACTTAAGTTTTTTTTAAATGTATTTCACCTTTATTAAGCCAGGTAGGCAAGTTGAGAACAAGTTCTCATTTACAACTGCGACCTGGCCAAGAATGAAGCAAAGCAGTTCTACACATACAACAACACAGTTACACATGGAATAAACAAAACATACAGTCAATAATACAGTTGAAGAAAATCAATATACAGTGTGTGCAAATGAGGTAAGAAAAGCGAGATAAGGCAATAAATAGGCCATGGTGGAGAAGAAATTACAATATACCAATTAGACACTAGAGTGATTGATGTGCAGAAGATGAATGTGCAAGTAGAGATACAGGGGTGTAAAGGAGTAGGATAAATAAATAAATACATAAATAGTGTATGGGGATGAGGTAGTTGGATGGGCTATTTACAGATGGGCTATGTACAGGTGCAATGATCTGTGAGCTGTTCAGACAGCTGGTGCTTAAAGCTAGTGAGGGAGATATAAGTCTCCAGCTCCAGTAATTTTTGCAATTCATTCCAGTCATTGGCAGCGGAGAACTGGAAGGAAAGCGGCCAAAAGAGGAATTGGCTTTGGGGGTGACTAGAGAGATATGCCTGCTGGAGCGCGTGCTACGTGCGGGTGCTGCTATGGTGACCAGTGAGCTGAGATAAGGCGGGGCCTTACCTATCAGAGACTTGTAGATGACCTGAAGCCAGTGGGTTTGGCGGCGAGTATGAAGCAAGGGCCAGCCAATGGGGCTTTGGTGACAAAACGGATTGCACTGTGATAGACTGCATCCAATTTGTTGAGTAGAGTGTTGGGGGCTATTTTGTAAATTACATCGCCGAAGTTAAGGATCGGTAGGATAGTCAGTTTTACGAGGGTATGTTTGGCAGCATGAGTGAAAGATGCTTTGTTGCGATATAGGAAGCTGATTCTAGATTTAATTTTGGATTGGAGATGCTTAAAACCTGTTGGGGCTAGGGGGCAGTATTTGCACGGCCGGATAAAAACGTACCCGATTTAAACTGGTTACTACTCTTGCCCAGAAACGAGAATATGCATATAATTTGTAGATTTGGATAGAAAACCCTCTAAAGTTTCTAAAACTGTTTGAATGGTGTCTGTGAGTATAACAGAACTCATATGGCAGGCCAAAACATAAGAAGATTCCATACAGGAAGTGCCCTGTCTGACAATTTGTTGTCCTTCTGTTGCATCTCTATCGAAAATACAGCATCTTTGCTGTAACGTGACACTTTCTAAGGCTCCCATTGGCTCTCTAAAGCTGCCAGAAAGTGGAATGGGGTGTCTGCTGTCTCTGGGTGAAGAACAACAGGAGAATTTGTGAGTGGTCACAGCCTGGGGACAGTGACACTGGAGATGCGCATTCACGAGAATTCTCCATTTTTTTCTTTCAGCCTTTGAATGAATACAACGTTTCCCGGTTGGAATATTATCGCTATTTTATGAAAAAAATCACATAAAAATTGATTTTAAACAGTGTTTGACATGCTTCTAAGTACGGTAATGGAATATTTTGAAATTGTTTGTCACAAAATGCGCTCGCGCATCACCCTTCGGATAGTGACCTGAACTCACGAACAAAACGGAGCTATTTGAATATAACTATGGATTATTTGGAACCAAAACAAAATTTCTTGTTGAAGTAGAAGTCGTGGGAGTGCATTCTGACGAAGAACAGCAAAGGTAATCCAATTTTTCTAATAGTAATTCTGAGTTTAGTGAGCCCCAAACTTGGTGGGTGTCAAAATAGCTAGCCGTGATGGCCGAGCTATGTACTCAGAATATTGCAAAATGTGCTTTCGCCGAAAAGCTATTTTAAAATCTGACACCGCGATTGCATAAATGAGTTCTGTATCTATAATTCTTAAAATAATTGTTATGTTTTTTGTGAACGTTTATCATGAGTAATTTAGTAAATTCACCGGAAGTTTTCAGTGGGTATGCTAGTTCTGAACATCACATGCTAATGTAAAAAGCTGTTTTTTGATATAAATATGAACTTGATTGAACAAAACATGCATGTATTGTATAACATAATGTCCTAGGAGTGTCATCTGATGAAGATCATCAAAGGTTAGTGCTGCATTTAGCTGTGGTTTTGGTTTATGTGACATATATGCTTGCTTTGAAAATGGCTGTGTGATTATTTTTGGCAGGGTACTCTCCTGACATAATCTAATGTTTTGCTTTCACTGTAAAGCCTTTTTGAAATTGGACAATGTGGTTAGATTAACGAGAGTCTTTAAAATTGTGTAAAATAGTCATATGTTTGAAACAGAGCTCTCAGGTGACTAAAAGCCCTGTCCGCCTCAGCCAACCACTGCAAATGCACTGGTTCCCCCTTCAGCAGTGAGGTAATGGGAGCCGCTACCTGACCAAAACTTCGGATAAACCTCCGGTAGTTGTTGGCAAACCCTAAGAACCGCTGAACCTTCTTTACCGTGGTGGGAGTCGGCCAATTACGCACGGCTGAATTGCGGTCACTCTCCATCTCCACCCCTGAGGTGGAAATGCGATACCCTAGGAAGGAGACGGATTGCTGGAAAAACAAGCATTTCTCAGCCTTGACGTACAGGTCATGCTCCAACAGGCGACCGAGCACCCTGCGCACCAGGAAGACATGCTTGGCGCGTGTAGCGAAGTATATCTGAATGTCATCAATATACACCACTACACCCTGCCCATGCAGTTCCCTGAAAATGTTGTCTACAAAGGCTTGGAAGACTGATGGCGCATTCATCAACCCGTACGACATGACAAGGTACTCATAGTGACCTGAGGTGGTACTGAAAGCCGTCTTCCACTCGTATCCCTCTCTGATACGCACCAGGTTGTAAGCGCTCCTGAGATATAGTTTGGTGAAGAAACGCGCCCTGTGCATTGACTCAATCGCTGTGGCTATGAGCGGTAGCAGGTAACTATACCCCACAGTGATATGGTTCAGACCCTGATAGTCAATACACGGGCGCAGACCTCCCTCCTTCTTCACAAAAAAATAAACTTGAGGAGGCGGGTGAAGTGGAGGACCGAATGTACCCCTGACGCAGGGATTCAGAGACTAATGTTTCCATAGCCTCCGTCTCCGCCTGTGAGAGGGGATACACGTGACTCCTGGGAAGTGCAGCGTCTACCAGGAGATTTATCGCACAATCGCCCCGTCGATGGGGTGGTAATTGAGTCGCCTTCATTTTTGAGAAGGTGAGAGCCAAATCGGCATATTCAGGGGGAATGCGCACGGTGGAGACCTGGTCTGGACTTTCCACCGCAGTAGCACCAAGGGAAACCCCTAAACACCTCCCCGAGCACTCCCGCGACCACCTCATGAGAGCTCTCTGTGGCCAAGAAACAGTGGGGTTATGACAAACTAACCAGGGTAGTCCTAGCACCACGGGAAATGCAGGAGAATCAATAAGGAAGAGACAAATTATCTCCTTGTGCCCACCCTGCGTCACCATGCCCAGAGGAGCAGTGGCATCCCTGATCAAACCTGACCCTAATGGTCGACTATCTAAGGTGTGAACGGGGAAGGGCACAGCCAGGGGAACAATGGGGATCCCTAAACTATGGGCGAACGATCTATCTATAAAGTTCCCTGCCGCGCCTGATTCGACTAGCGCCTTATGCTGGGAATGCGGGGAAAACTCAGAAAAAGTGACATAGACAAACATATGAGCAACAGAGGGCTCTAGGTGAGAATGGTGCCGGCTCACCTGGGGGGACGCCAGAGCGCCCTGCCTGCTGCCTCGATCCCCAGAGGAATCAACCTGGCACCGACCGGCATTGTGACCTCTGCGGCCACAGATGGTGCACGAGCTGGAACCCCCTCCGGTCTCCCTGCGCACAACCCCTCCCAGCTCCATAGGTATCGGAGAGGGGGTGCGGGGGGATGGAACCACCAGACCCCGATCTGAACATCCGCGGGTAACCAGCAGGTTGTCCATCCGGATGGACAGGTCCACCAGCTGGTCAAACGTGAGGGGGGTGTCTCTGCAGGCCATCTCCCGACGGACATCCTCGCACAGACTGCAGTGGTAATGGTCGATCAGGGCCCTGTCGCTTCATCCCGCGCCGGCAGCCAGGGTCCTAAACTCCAGGGCGAACTCCTGGGCGCTCCTCGTCTCCTGCCTCAGATGGAAGAGGCGCTCACCCGCCGCTCTACCCTCGGGCGGGTGGCCGAAGACTGCCCGGAAACGGCGGGTGAACTCCTGGTCCAGCGCCACATCTGGTCCAACGCTGCATCTCCCTCTCTCCATACGGCATTGGCCCACTCCAGGGCTTTCCCGGTGAGGCACGAGACGAGGGCGGACACCCTCTCACGGCCCACGGAGCCAGGTGGACGGTGGCCAGGTGTAGGTCCAGTTGTAAAAGGAATCCTTGGCAGTTCGCAGCCTTCCCATTGTATTCCGGGGGCAGGGAGAGACAAATCCCACTGGGATCAGGATGAAGAGGGGCACTCAGTGGAGACCCAGGTTGTGCTGGTGGAGGCGCTGGAAGAACTCCCTGTCTCTCCCAGCGGTCCATTGTCTGGACAACACGGTCCATGGCGGTGCCAAGATGTTGGAGCATTGCTGTGTGCTCCCGGACGAGCTCCTCCACCCCTATACCCGGGGTACTTGCTCCTGCTGACTCCATAGTTTTGGTCCGTAATTCTGTAAAGCGATGCTACTGGCGGCAGAGAAGTCAGGCGCAGGAGAGCGGAAACTGATTTACAATGGTTGTGTTTAATAACCATAAACCACCGTCAACAGAACAATACAATAAATGGCTCAAACAAAACCCGGTAAAATACCAGCATACCGTGCACAAGCACTACAACAAACAATTACGGACAAGGACATGGGGGGGAGCAGAGGGTTAAATACACAACATGTAATTGATGGAATTGGAACCAGGTGTGATGGAAGACAAGACAAAATCAATGGAAAATGAAAAGTGGATCGGCGATGGCTAGAAGGTCGGTGACGTCGACCGCCGAACGCCGCCCGAACAAGGAGAGGGACCAACTTCGGCGGAAGTCGTGACAGTTATGACGGCTGCGTGGTCCCATGGTGTTCATACTTTCGTACTATTGTTTGTACAGATGAACATGGTACCTTCAGGCGTGGAGGTAAACTTGTGGAGGTCTACACATTTTTTTCGGAGGTCTTGGCTGATTTCTTTTGATTTTCCCATGATGTCACACAAAGAGGCACTGAGTTTGAAGGTAGGCCTTGAAATACATCCACAAGTACACCTCCAATTGACTCAAATTATGACATTTAGCCTATCAGAAGCTTCTAAAGCCATGACATAATTTTCTGGAATTTTCCAAGCTGTTTAAAGGCACAGTCAACAAGTGTATGTAAACTTCTGACCCACTGGAATTGTGATACAGTGAATTATAAGTTAAATAATCTGTCTGTAAACAATTGTCGGAAAAATTACTTGTGTCATGCATAAAGTAGATGTCCTAACCGACTTGTCAAAACTATAGTTTGTTAACAAAACATTTGTGGAGTGGTTGAAAAACGATTTTAATGACTCCAACCTAAGTGTATTGAAACTTCCGACTTCAACTGTATGTCTCAAATGGTACCCTATGTCCTATGTAGTGTACTACTTTTGATAAGGCTCGGTTCAATCATAGTGCACTAAATAGGCAATAGGGTGTCATGTGGGACGTGGCCCAGGACAGTATAGTCTCTGTTGAGATGCATACAGCAGCCTGTCAGGCAGCGAGCAGGGTAAATAAGAAATGCTCCGAACGATGTGGAAATAAATAGTCAGACATGGGATAGAATCATTATCTAATGCAAAGTGAGCACCTGTCCAAAATCCAATGGTGGAGCAGCACTCATTTATTTTAATGGCGCACAACCATGTTTAATATCAAAATAAAGCAGGGGGAGATTGAATAAAGTAGGGGTGTTGAATAAAGTAGGGGGAGATTGAATAAAGTAGGGAGATATTGAATAAAGCAGGGGGATATTAAATAAAGTAGAGGGATATTGAATAAAGCAGGGGGATATTAAATAAAGTAGAGGGATATTGAATAAAGCAGGGGGATATTGCATAAAGTAGGGGTAGATTGAATAAAGTAGGGGGAGATTGAAACTGGAACAGAGCAAGCAGTAACCGACTCCTTGCTTTCGTTTAAGACAAGTGTGGAGAATATGGTGAGCATTGATTCTCACTGTTTTGCAAGTGTGTGTGTGTGTGTGTGTGTGTGTGTGTGTGTGTGTGTGTTCTAAGAAAGACTGATAAGCCCCCAACATTTACACTAATGAATTAACCTATCAGAGTGTACTCTCGTCACAAAACATATAAAATCAGCAAAAAAAGAAATGTCCTCTCACTGTCAAAAAAAGAAACGTCCTCTCACTGTCAAAAAAAGGTCATAAAATAAACTGCGTTTATTTTCAGCAAACTTAACATGTGTAAATATTTGTATGACCATAACAAGATTCAACAACTGAGACATAAACTGAACAAGTTCCGCAGACATGTGATCAACAGAAATTGAATAATGTGTCCCTGAACAAAAGGGGGGTTAAAATCAAAAGCAACAGTCAGTATCTGGTGTGGCCACCAGCTGCATTACGTACTGCAGTGCATCTCCTCCTCATGGACTGCACTAGGTTTTCCAGTTCTTGCTGTGAGATGTTAACCCACTCTTCCACCAAGGCACCAGCAAGTTCCTGGACATTTCTGGGGGGAATGGCCCTAGCTCTCACCATCCAATCCAACAGGTCCCAGATGTGCTCAATGGGATTGAGATCCAGGCTCTTCGCTGGCCATGGCAGAACACTGACATTCCTGTCTTGCAGCAAATCACGCACAGAATGAGCAGTATGGCTGGTGGCATTGTCATGCTGGAGGGTCATGTCAGGATGAGCCTGCAGGAAGGGTACTACATGAGGGAGGAGGATGTCTTCCCTTTAATGCACAGCGTTAAGATTGCCTGCAATGACAACAAGCTCTGTCCGATGATGCTGTCACACACCGACGCAGACCATGACGGACCCTCCACCTCCAAATCGATCCCACTCCAGAGTACAGGCTTCGGTGTAATGCTCATTCCTTCGATGATTAACGCGAATCCGACCAACACCCCTGGTGAGACAAAACCGCGACACATCAGTGAGGAGCACTTTTTGCCAGTCCTGTCTTGTCCAGCGACGGTGGGTTTGTGCCCATGGGCAAAGTTGTTGCCGGTGATGTCTGGTGAGGACCTGCCTTACAAAAGGCCTACAAACCCTCAGTCCAGCCTCTCTCAGTCTATTGCGGACAGTCTGAGCACTGATGGAGGGATTGAGCGTTCCTTGTGTAACTCGGGCAGGTGTTGTTGCCATCCTGTACCTGTCCCGCAGGTGTGATGTTTGGATGTACCGATCCTCTGCAGGTGTTGTTACACGTGGTCTGCCACTGCGAGGATGATCAGCTGTCCGTCCTGTCTCCCTGTAGTGCTGTCTTAGGCGTCTCACAGTACGGACATTACAATGTATTGCCCTGGCCACATCTGCAGTCCTCGTGCCTCCTTGCAGCATGCCTAAGGCACGTTCACGCAGATGAGCAGGGACCCTGCACATCTTTCTTTTGGTGTTTTTCAGAGTCAGTAGAAAGGCCTCTTTACTGTCCTACGTTTTCCAAACTGTGACCTTAATTGCCTACTGTCTGTAAGCTGTTAGTGTCTTAACAACGGTTTCACAGGTGCATGTTCATTAATTGCTTATGGTTCATTGAACAAGCATGGGAAACAGTGTTTAAACCCTTTACAATAAAGATCTGTGAAGTTATTTGGATTTTTACAAATTATCTTTGAAAGACAGGATCCTGAAAAAGGGACATTTCTTTTTTTGCCTAGTTAGTTATCTTGGACATAAGTTTAATGTTGCTGGCGACAGGGGCGAAAATCTGATATCAACTTTGGAGGGGACAATTATATGAAATTTTCTCAAGAGCAATTCCTGAAGGGGACACCAAAAGTAATGCTGTAACACATAGCCTACATTGTAATATGGTAAATGTATATTGAGGAACCAAAGAAATAAGGTGTTTGCCGTACTCCTAACTACCGGTTCCCAAAACTACACAACTAATCACAACAGCAATACCATTGCCTTTAACAAATCTTAGTTCAGTCACCAGTTTAAGTTGAGAGTGGGGGTATCCATGGCATTTTCCAATTATGTTCCTATTTTACAAGTCAAAAAAATTGAGAACCTTTCATAATGTTGCCAAACAAAGACTCAACAAACTTACCTGAGACTCCCTGTCTCTGCCAGTCTGTCCCTGCATATCTGTCCCCAACTCTGCTGTCTGTGTGCCATCTGTTGCCTGCTCTGCCTAATGACATCATTGTGAAACATTTCCATTAGAATTTCATTTCTTTCTTATGAACATTTTATCAACTAGTCTTTGAGATATTAGGCTACTAGGGTTCTTACTTTGCGTTTTGGTGTACTGAAAAATACTCTGATGTCCGTCTTTTATTTTTCTGCCATTTTTCTACCTGGCTGGCTGGCTGGCTGGCTACACACACACACAGTGTGTAGGTTATTTACAGTAGGAGATGGGCTTCTATCATCTTATCTTTTATCATTCTATTTGGGCTTCAATCTAAAAGGTAGCTAGCAAATGTGAAACGGATTAAAATGACAAGAGTTGACAGCTGTATGAGTTCACCATTTACACAACATATGCTGCAACCTTTTGTAATTTTAATAGTTTGTTTCATATTGGCTGGCTTCCAACAATAGCTGAATTTGCAAAGCTAGCGAGCACCAATTCCGTTTCAGTGGTGTTTGCTATAATCTTTGCTACCCGGGTTAAATAAAGGTGAAATAAAATAAATAAATAAAAGTTCCCTTGCGACAATTTAGCTTTTGCAACGAGATCATTAAATATATTTAAGACAATGGTAGAAGAGAGTGTAGTTCTGTTCAGTTTGGACTTCAGTTTATCGCTAACCTTATCACAGGGACTTTAATTAAAGCACTAACTTATATCATCTGCATGCTGATCTTGGAATAAATTGACGATAGCAAAGATTACATCTTTGACCAGGCCACATAAATGGAATAGGTGCTAGCTTAATAGTTAATATTTGCACGCTAGCTCTGCATATTCAGCTAGTGTGTGTGCGCGATTGACTGGATTAACCTCACGTCAGTTACGTTCATTGAGTGCCTTTCAGACAGTGGATACGACCCCTCTGATACCTTGCCAACTAAGGAACTGGCAGTGGATCAAACCATTGTGAGGCAAAGGGTGGGGGGGGTCGCAATCTTTTGAAACTTAAAAACGCACTATTAAGTGTCTATAATCAGCACAATTGCTTTCATTGCGTATTATTAATATTATTTAAATTACATAGTTATGTTTCAGTGATATATTCGGGGGGAACAAATCATATTTTTCCCAGGATGGGGGGGTCGTGTCCCCCCATCCCCCCCGGGATTTCTGCCCCTGGCTGGCGAGTGGGGGGAACAAGTTGAGGAGCTTGTCCATCAGTATTCATCCAGGCTTGATATGATTGACACTTACGCTCTGCCTGTGGTCATGGAGCTAGAGGCTGTGAGAGAGGTGGTCCTAGCAAAGATTCAACATCTGTTTGCAAATGTGCATATCCCACATACGTTTCTGGGGGAAATTAATAACAAAACTGTTGAAGTGGTAAAAAAGTGTCTATGGTTAAACCCATACCACACGTGGCGTCGTCTTCCCTAGTCAAAGACAGGGGGGTTTAGGTGTCCCAAATATTGAGTGTATTTACACTGCTACCAAACTGACTCACCTGTTGAACATGCTCAACAGTGATGATGTGACAGTTAGGGAGTTAGTCAGAGCCTCCCTCCTTCTTAACCTATGGAGGAGGAAGGTTCCACTGGCCATGGACACTGAGGACCACTTCCTGGGCTTCAGGAGGAAGGCCAATGGAAAATTGGAGACTCGTGCCGCGGTCTTTGTAGTCTGGTCAGACTGGCCGGACCTCAATGTCCTGTGTAACCAGACTGGAGCTCAGGTGGACACAGACTGACATGTAAACTGAGCCAGTGACTGCCTCTGATGCATGATGCAGTTGTTGTAGATCGCGGTGTTGTTGTGGAGGCTTCTGTCACCCATGATGGAACATCTCATCCTAGATCCAGGACAACACTCCTTGGTATCAGACAAATGCAACTACTGCAACACTGGAATGCCCTGAGGCTGCAGGGGAAACTTGCTGCTCTGGACTTTGCTGACAAATGTCTCCCATTCCATGTACCAGAAAGATGCCGTTGGCGAGAAAATTCTCACCTTTTGGCGAAGCTACAATCTAGCACTCTGGTACCCTGCAAACCATGACACATTATGTATTTTACAATTATATTTTTATTTAACCTTTATTCAACTAGACAAGTCAGGTAAATAAGGTCAAATTCTTATTTACAATGATAGCCTAACCCGGCCAAACCCTCCCCTAACCCCAATGGACTCCATTACATGAGTCAAATGGGCTCCCGAGTGGCGCAGTGGTCTAAGACACTGCATCTCAGTGCAAGAGGCGCCACTGCAGTACCTGGCTTGAATCCAGGCTGCATCACTTCCAGGCTGTGATTGGGAGCCCCATAGGGTGGTGCACAGTTGGCCCAGCATTGCCAGGGGTAGGTTGTCATTGTAAAAAATAAAAACATTCTTAACTGTTCTTGCCCATTTTGTGAATGGCTGCTGTTCATACAAGGACTTGTACAGTTCTAGAATGACCACCTTGTTGACCTGATAGCCTGATAACAGCACACATGCATTAACAGTGTGTGTAAGGGGAAGCTAGTTTGATGTTGATGATGCTGTGTGGGGACAAGGGGGACATGGCTGAGGCCATTCTATTCCCCCCAACCTCACTTCATCAGGGCCGATCCACCGAATCCAATTCAACTATCACCGAATTACAGTCGCCAAAGGGGATTTGGAGAAGTATATGTTCAACATCTGTAACAAACAGAACCCAGAACCCTGAATATCTTGTCTCTGCTTCTCCAGACCCTGTCTCTGAATATCTTATGTGTCCAGTCTTCTGTGCTTCTCCATATACCTGTCTCTGAATATCTTAATGTACACTATTCAGGAAGCAGAGTGTAGACAGACTGGCTGGTAAATGAAGAGAAGATAGAAACAACCTGCCAACTTGGGAGAGAGAGAGGAGGTGGAGGAGGAGGATGAGAGTCAGGGGACAAAGACATGCTAAAACATGTTTTTTTGATCTATCATTATAACAACAATGGATTGATGGAAACATGGAGAGGCACGGAGACCATTGCCAGTTCCAAGGCCAGAGAGATAGCTATCATCCTGGGACAAAATCTAATGTGGCCCTCCCCCTGCTTGGAGTCTCTAAAACAGCTTTATCAGAGCCCTGCTGTCTGCTTCTGTGGGAGACCATATGCAGGATAGGGCACTGTCATGTTCACTCACTGTAGAGGGGAGAACACTGACCAACCAAACACACACACATACGCGCACATACACACACACACAGAAACACGCACACACAGACAAACTGTGCAACTAACAACACAAACCAACACACACACACACACACACACACACAAACTGTACAAAAAGCACAGTGTTCGTATCACACACACACGCACGGATACACACACACACACATTGTTAATATCATCACATACAAAATTAAATCAAATGCACTGCTGACCAGTAACACATAACCTATATAGAACAGGGGGGAAGCAGAGAGTGGCTGTGCTAATGTGTGTCAGCGTGCATGCGTGCGTGTGTGTGTGTGTAACGTCTTTATCTGAAAAGAAGAGAGTGTATTACAAAGATGTGACCATGTCACAAGTCTTAACCTTCAAGTCTCAAGTACCAGAGCTCAAATCAAGTCCCTAAATGTGGGTTTTGTGTCCCCAAGTCAATGATTAATTGTTTTACACCACTTTCAATTCACTAGGTCTAGTAGTACATAGACCTACATAATACACTTCCCAGATCAGGAAATAAAGGTTTTTTGAATCATCAATACGAATAGAAAGGCAATCCAAATTATGATTTACAGTTAGTGTTTCTAGTACAGTTTGACAGACATTGTGCAATCTCCAAGTGTTTTCCCCCCGTCCAGTACATGGGTGTTGAGAGGCCTGTGGTTGGCTGAGAATAAACATTCCCCAAAACTGTTGCTTAGAGTGACAAGTGTGGAAAATATAGTACAGTGCACAATAATATAGAACAGTTGTCAATAACATAAAACAGTGCCCTATAATATAGAACAGTGCTCTATAATATAGAACAGTGCTCTATAATATAGAACAGGCTCTATAATATAGAACAGTGGTCTATAACATAGAACAGTGCTCTATAATATAGGACAGTGCTATACAAAAAAGGACTGTGCTCTATGAAATAGGACAATGCTCTATAATATAGGACAGTTCTCTTTAATATAGAACAGTGCTATATAATATAGGACAGTGCTCTATAATATATAACAGTGCTCTATAATATAGGACAGTGCTCTATAATATAGGACAATGGTCTATAATATAGGACAGTGCTCTATAATATAGGACAGTGCTCTATAATATAGAACATTGCTGTATAATATAGGACAGTGCTCTATAATATAGGACAATGGTCTATAATATAGGACAGTGCTCTATAATATAGGACAGTGCTCTATAATATAGAACAATGCAGTATAATATAGGACAGTGCTCTATAATATAGGACAGAGCTCTATAATATAGAACAGTGCTGTATAATATAGGACAGTGCTGTATAATATAGGACAGTGGTCTATAATATAAGACAGTGCTCTATAATATAGGACAATGGTCTATAATATAGGACAGTGCTCTATAATATAGAACAGTGCAGTATAATATAGGACAGTGGTCTATAATATAGGACAGTGGTCTATAATATAGAAGAGTGATCTACAATATAGAACAGTGGTCTATAACATAGAAGAGTGATCTATAATATAGGACAGTGCTATATAATATAGGACAGTGCTTTATAACATAGGACAGTGCTCTTTAATATAGAACAGTGATATTTAATATAGAACAGTGGTCTACAACATAGAACAGTGCTCTATAATATAGGACAGTGCTATATAATATAGGACAGTGCTTTATAACATAGGACAGTGCTCTTTAATATAGAACAGTGATATTTAATATAGAACAGTGGTCTACAACATAGAACAGTGCTCTATAATATAGGACAGTGCTATATAATATAGGACAGTGCTGTATAATATAGGACAGTGCTCTTTAATATAGACCAGTGCTCTATAATATAGGACAGTGGTCTATAATATAGGACAGTGCCATATAATATCGGACAGTGCTGTATAATATAGGACAATGGACTATAATATAGAACAGTGCTCTATAATATAGGATAATGGTCTATAATATATGACAGTGTTCGTTAATATAGAACAGTGCTATATAATATAGGACAGTGCTCTATAATATAGAACAGTGGCATATAATATATGACAGTGATCTTTAACATAGAACAGTGGTTTATAATATAGAACACTCTATAATATTGGACAGTGCTCTATAATATAGGACAGTGGTCTATAATATAGGACAATGGTCTATAATATAGAACAGTGCTCTATAATATAGGACAGTGCTCTATAATATAGGACAGTGGTCTATAACATACAACAGTGCTCTATAATATAGGACAGTGCTATATTATATAGGACAGTGTTCTATAACATAGGGCAGTGCTCTTTAATATATAACAGTGCTCTATGATATAGAACAGTGGTCTATAATATAGGGCAATGCTATATAATATAGAACAGTGGTCTACAACATAGAACAGTGCTCTATAATACAGGACAATGGTCTATAATTTAGGAGAGTGATCTTTAATATAGAACAGTGGTATATAATGTAGAACAGTACTCTATAATATAGAACAGTGGTCTACAACATAGAACAGTGCTCTATAATATAGGACAGTGCTATATAATATAGGACAGTGCTCTTTAATATAGGACAGTGCTCTTTAATATAGGACAGTGCTCTATAATATAGAACAATGGTCTATAATATAGAACAGTGCTCTATAATATAGGACAGTGCTATATAATATACAACAGTGCTCTATAATATAGGACAATGGTCTATAATATAGGACAGTGCTCGTTAATATAGAACAGTGCTATATAATATAGGACAGTGCTCTTTAATATAGAACAGTGGTTTATAATATAGAACAGTGCTCTATAATATAGGACAGTGCTCTATAATATAGAACATTGGTATATAATATAGGACAGTGCACTTTAATATAGAACTGTGGTTTATAATATAGAACACTCTATAATATAGGACAGTGCTCTATAATATGGAACAGTGCTCTATAATATAGGACAGTGCTGTATAATATAGAACAGTGGTTTATAATATTGGACAGTGCTCTTTATTATAGAACAGTGGTTTATAATATAGAACACTCTATAATATAGGACAATGCTCTATAATATAGGATGGTGCTCTATTTTTCCCATTGCCTGGCACAGCGGCGCTAGGCAGAAAATAATTTAACGGTCAAGTCCCATATAACCCAATGCGGGAGGAACAGGAGAGGAAGGTGGTGCTGCTCTTTTGTGAAATCCAAGTCTCTAGTATTACAGCTCTAGTCCAAGTCTCTAGTATTACCGCTCTAGTACAACGCTACTCATGTTTTGATTATCTTCATGTTTGTTATTATTAAACCAACCTTTTACACCTGCTTCCTGGCTCCCTGTGTATACTTTACATAGATGCTCTAGTCCAAGTTAAGTCCCTACTCATAGATGCTCTAGTCCAAGTTAAGTCCCTAGTCATAGATGCTCCAGTCCAAGTCAAGTGTTTTTTATTTTTGTGACTTGTGTCCAAGTCACGTGACTCGAGTCCACATCTCTGGTGTGTGTATGTGCCTGCGTAACTGTCTGTATGTCTCTCTGTGCATATTTGATTGTCTGCCTGTACTTGCCAAACTGTTCTTTCTCTTGTCTGGGGGTCCTTTCATGTTTAGGAGTTGCTATGTCTCTCTCTGTCACGCTACCAATCCAGCCTCTCACACAGACACACACCAACACACCAACACAAATACACATACACTGTGTTCTCCAAACAGTCTGTCATCTCCCATTAGGTGATATGTGCCTGCACTGCACTTTCCCTACAATCTAGGAACACATACAGACAGTCTACAATCTGGGAACACACACAGACAGTCTACACTTTCCCTAACATCTGGGAACCCACCTCCACCCGCCACACTCTCTTTGCTACAACAGTATTTTGGTTAATTAGCAAATGGGACTGCAGGGAGGAGTACATTTAGTATGCGTTCAGGAGGACATTTAGTATGCATTCTGGAGGACATTTAGTATGCGTTCAGGAGGACATTTAGTATGCGTTCAGGAGGACATTTAGTATGCGTTCAGGAGGACATTTGGTATGCGTTCAGGAGGACATTTGGTATGCGTTCAGGAGGACATTTGGTATGCGTTCAGGAGGACATTTAGTATGCGTTCAGGAGGACATCTAGTACGCATTCAGGAGGACATCTAGTACGTGTTCAGGAGGACATTTAGTATGCGTTCAGGAGTACATTTAGTATGCGTTCAGGAAGACATTTAGTATGCGTTCAGGAGGACATTTAGTATGCGTTCAGGAGGACATTTAGTATGCGTTCAGGAGGACATTTAGTATGCGTTCAGGAGGACATTTAGTATGCGTTCAGGAGGACATCTAGTACGCATTCAGGAGGACATCTAGTACGTGTTCAGGAGGACATATAGTATGCGTTCAGGAGTACATTTAGTATGTGTTCAGGAAGACATTTACTATGCGTTCAGGAGGACATTTAGTATGCGTTCACGAGGACATTTAGTATGCGTTCAGGAGTACATTTAGTATGTGTTCAGAAGTACATTTAGTATGCGTTCAGGAGTACATTTAGTATGCGTTCAGGAGGACATTTAGTATGCGTTCAGGAGGACATTTAGTATGCGTTCAGGAGGACATTTAGTATGCGTTCAGGAGGACATTAAGTATGCGTTCAGGAGGACATTTAGTATGTGTTCAGGAGGACATTTAGTATGCCTTCAGGCCGGGAAGGAAAACATAGCTTTGTATGCTTAACCCTCCTATTATGTGTTTCTGTCAATTTGACCCATTTCCACATTTGAGTTGTCTAAAATACTAGTTAACCTCTCTTTGAACCCAACTTCAAAATGTGGACACTGATGTGTTGTGGAATGTCTGTGTAGATTTTGTATACAACATCATGTTGTGGGTCATTTTGACCAGGAGGCTTTCATGTGTATAGATATTTGCACTGGTCCAAAATAAGAAAGTGCCTTTGAAAGATTTTGATTTGACTGGTTCTGGTTGCACTTTTATAATTATGTTTGGGTGAAAAGGAGCTTTCCCAAGCTTCTCCTTCGCAGTGAGCAGCAGATCTCTGACACAGACAATCCAAAATGAGCTCCAAACAGAAAATGCTTGTTTGTGAGAAACAAATAATTAATTCTTAAATATTGAGTTTTTAAAATCAAACGTTCTTGTTATTTCTTCTTTCTGAAAGGTCTGACAAGACAAAATAAAGTTTGGGATGTTTTTACTTGAATCTTTGTCTGTCTTGAGTGTGTTTAAACTGTGCGGGTAATTTTTTTCTCCAGCAAAGCACAAGGGTTAATTAAAATCTTCTATTCAAAGTGGGTGTGTGGTCTCTGTGTATTTATCCACCAGGTGGTATGGCACACCATGCAGTATCTGTATTTATCCACCAGGTGGTAAGGTACACCATGCATGAAGAAGTGAAGACTAGGCACACACACATTCACACAGGCTTCAGTTTACAATCTGGAGATGTCAAAACAGCTGGCAGTGTGCCAGGGTGGATCCCACGGTCCGTCTGTAAGAACCACCACTCACAGTCTCCAACTAGTCAGCCTACAGTAGTCTTCAGATTATAGGGCTTCAACATACAGTACACTTCAGATTATAGTGATTCAACAAACAGTACACTTCAGATTTAAGGGCTTCAACAAACAGTACTCTTCAGATTATAGTGATTCAACAAACAGTACTCTTCAGAATATAGGGGTTACCATTAAATCAATCCATATGAATCGATGTCAATCCAAGTGGGCTCTCCTCTCTAGACAGACAACTATCTTCATAACATGGAAATGACTTGCACCCCCTATGCCCACTCATATTCCACCTCCTCCCTCCCTCCATCACTCTCTCTCTTCCTCCCCTTGTCTCTCTCCCTCTCTCTCCCTGCCTTCCTCTTTCCCTCCCCATATTACCTTTGACTACCCTCTTTCTACCTCTCTGTCACTCTCTCTCTCCCTCCCTCATATCCTACTGTATGTCCTCATTTTCTGGCAACTGATTAGCAAGGGTGGGAAGGGATAGAGCCGTAGAGTGAGAGGTGGGGAGGAAAGGAAAGCATCAAAGACTGGGTACGTTCACAGCTATCTCGCTCTCTGCTGTCTCCTCCTTCCTCCCTCCCCTCTCTCTCCCTGTTCTCTTTCTCTCTCCCTGTTCTCTCTCTCTCTCTTTATTTCACTGTTCTCTCTGCCTCTCTCTCTCCCTCCCTCTCCCACTCGGATGTGACGTCGTCTATTTAACACTGTCACCACCAAAGCTTCTGAATTACGTATTTCCTAATAGTGACTACTGTCATTCACACTACCCTATACACAGTTCCCAGCTCTCACAGTCTCATGTCAGAATTAGAGGTTCATCCATGTTTCTCAAACATCACATTTTGAAGTGTTTAAGGTTAAATGTAGGATTTAACTCTGAATGTTTAAGATTAGTATTAAATTCAGGCATTAACTCCAAATTGTTAAGGTTAGGCAATAATTCTGAATGGATAAGGTAAGGGTTAAGGTAAGGGATAAGGTAAGGGTTAAGGTAAGGGTTAAGGTAAGGGTTAAGGTAAGGGATAAGGTAAGGGATAAGGTAAGGGTTAAGGTAAGGGATAAGGTAAGGGATAAGGTAAGGGTTAAGGTAAGGGTTAAGGTAAGGGTTAAGGTAAGGGTTAAGGTAAGGGATAAGGTAAGGGTTAAGGTAAGGGATAAGGTAAGGGTTAAGGTAAGGGTTAAGGTAAGGGTTAAGGTAAGGGTTAAGGTAAGGGTTAAGGTAAGGGTTAAGGTTTCTATCGCTGGATTAAAACTTGCAACATTCTGAATTAGATGCAGATGCTTCCGCCCAGCTGCCATCCCCGTCCACAACGCCCTAGCAAAACCCAAAACTACTGGAAGGTAACAGCGCTCACTTTTTCCCCTAGTGGCCGGTTTCCACGTCATCTCCCGAAGTCCTCAGACATTGATGGATGTCGAATACTGACTTGTATCACGGGTGACCTGGCTGATTCATAGTGAGCGACCGACCATGCTGCGCTCTGCTGATTACGCTTGACCGCTTTAGCGTACAGTACATCCATGTTGAAACACGGCTGTAATAAGGTACGCACACATTACTCTCTCTCATCGACAAATACAACTTACAAATGTGACCTGGACAGTACAGTAGCTCACAACACAGCACTATACTTCTACAAATATCTAGAAAATCTACAAATATCTAGAAAATCTACAAACATCCAAAAAATCTACAAATATCTTCCTTCTTCTTACATCTACAAATAGAAAAGAATATGTGTAACCGACTCCCACAGAGAAAATGACAATTGAACATCTTTCCACTTTCCAAATTCCACACTTTAGCTTTAAATAGTTAAAGAGATTGGAGATGTTTACGTTTTGATCCGAGTAGACAACTGGACAGTTAGACTGATGCATGATGCATTGGTCGACAAGCACCCAGGCCAGTTTGGCATTACAGCAACGCCTCTCAGTAAAGACGCTGCCAAGTGGGACAAGACACAGCACTGTCTAATTACATGGTGACAGAATGAAACATACACACATGCATGCAGTCACATATACAGTTGAAGTTGGAAGTTTACATACACCTTAGCCAAATACATTTAAACTCAGTTTTCCACAATTCCTGACATTTAATCCTACTAAAAATTCCCTGTTTTATGTCAGTTAGGATTACCACTTTATTTTAAGAATGTGAAATGTCAGAATAACACTAAAGATAATTATTTATTTCAGCTTTTATTTATTTAATCAAATTCCCAGTGGGTCAGAAGTTTACATATACTCAATTAGTATTTGGTAGCATTGCCTTTAAATTGTTTAACTTGGGTCAAACATCTTGGGTAGCCTTCCACAAGCTTCCCACAATAAGTTGGGTGAATTTTGGCCCATTCCTCCTGACAGAACTGGTGTAACTGAGTCAGGTTTGTAGACCTCCTTGCTCGCACACGCTTTTTCAGTTCTGCCAACACATTTTCTATAGTATTGAGGTCAGGGCTTTGTGATGGCCACTCCAAAACCTTGACTTTGTTGTCCTTAAGCCATTTTGCCACAACTTTGGAAGTATGCTTGGGTTCATTGTCCATTTGGAAGACCAATTGGCGACCAAGCTTTATCTTCCTGACTGATGTCTTCAGATGCTGCTTCAATATATCCACGCCACTTTCCTGCCTCATGATGCCATCTATTTTGTGAAGTGCACCAGTCCATCCTGCAGCAAACCACCCCCACATGATGCTGCCACCCCAAGCTTTATGGTTGGGATGGTGTTATTGGGCATGCAAGTCTCCCTCTTTTTCTTCCAAACATAATGATGGTCATTATGGCGAAACAGTTTTAATTTAGTTTTTGGACATTTCTCCAAAAATAACAATCTTTGTCCCCATGTGCAGTTGCAAACCGTAGTCTGGCTTTTTTTATACCGGTTTTGGAGCAGTGGCTTCTTCCTTGCTGAGCGGCCTTTCAGGTTATGTCGATATAGGACTCGTTTTACTGTGGATATAGATACATTTGTACCTGTTTCCTCCAGCATCTTCACAAGGTTCTTTGCTGTTGTTATGGGATTGATTTGCACTTTTCGCAGCAAAGTACCTTCATCTCTAGTAGACAGAACGCGTCTCCTTCCTGAGCGGTATGAAGGCTGCGTGGTCCCATGGTGATTATACTTGCGTACTATTGTTTGTACAGATGAACGTGGTGCCTTCAGGCGTTTTGAAATTGCTCCCAAGGATGAACCAGGTATTTGGTCTTGGCTGATTTCTTTTGATTTTCCCATGATGTCAAGCAAAGAGGCACTGAGTTTGAAAGTAGGCCTTGAAATACATCCACAGGTACGCCTCCAATTTACTCAAATGATGTCAATTAGCCTATCAGAAGCTTCTAAAGCTATGACATCATTTTCTGGAATTTTCCAAGCTGTTTAAAGGCACAGTCAACTTAGTGTATGTAAACTTCTGACCCACTGGAATTGTCATACAATGAATTATAAACTAAATATTCTGTCTGTAAACAATTGTTGGAAAAGTTACTTGTGTCTTGCACAAAGTAGATGTCCTAACCAACTTGCCAAAACTATAGTTTGTTAATAATACATTTGTGGAGCGGTTGAAAAAGGATTTTGAATGACTCAAACCTAATTGTATGTAAACTTCTGACTTCAACTGTACAGTACATACAAACACACGCACTTAACAAATATATATTTTATAGACAAAACACATACTGAGTTAAAAGCAATGTTCTCACTTTGTCATGATCACTGTCTCATTCAGTTGAATTGTGAAGGGATGGGAAATTAATTGCCAATATGAAATATGGTTAATTTATATGACACAGAACACCGCCACACAGTGCATTACTAAGCATTACTAATCTACACACCATACACTGTAGGTCTAATTCACTGCAAAGGGGCATCCTTGGAGGCCTGATTCGTTAGTCTGCTGAAATGGATTGCTCAGTGTCTGTCCTTCTCTCTCTCTCCCTCTCTCTACCTTCAAATAGTTATCCTCCTCTCTGTGACGCAGGTAGGAGGGAGGGAGGAAGAGAGGGACGTAGAGAGATTCTATTTCTCTCGTGATCTGGTCATGAGTGAGTGGGTTGATGAGCCAAATGGTAAGCAGGAGAAGACAGCCATTTTACAGTTCCGTGTAGGAGGCCAGATGTGACCGAAGCTCAGAGCAGTCAATACTGTCTAGCTATGTCCGCTGCTCTCTCTCTCTCTATGTTTCCTCTCTTTACTCTACCTCTCTCAATTAAATTCAATTCAAGGGCTTTATTGGCATGGGAAGCATATGTTAACATCGCCAAAGCAAGTGAAATAGATAATAAACAAAAGTGAAATAAACAATAAAAATTAACAGTGAACATTACACTCACAGAAGTTCCAAAATAATGAAGACATTTCAAATGTCATATTATGTTTATATACATTGTTGGAACAATGTGCAAATAGATAGAATACAAAAAGGAAAATAAATAAACATAAATATGGGTTGAATTTACAATGGTGTTTGTTCTTCACTGGTTGCCCTTTTCTTGTGGCAACAGGTCACATCTTGCTGCTGTGATGGCACACTGTGGTATTTCACCCAGTAGATATGGGAGTTTATCATAATTGGGTTGTTTACAAGTTCTTTGTGGATCTGTGTAATCTGAGGGGAATATGTGTCTCTAATATGGTTATACATTTGGCAGATGTTTACCTTTTGATCCTCTGTCGGAAGTGCAGCTCAGTTTCCACCTCATTTTGTGGGCAGTGTGCACATAGCCTGTCTTCTCTTGAGAGCCAGGTTTGCCTATGGTGGCCTTTCTCCAGAGCAAGGCTATCTCACTGAGTCTGTACAGAGTCAAAGTTTTCCTTAAGTTTGGGTCAGTCACAGTGGTCAGATATTCTGTCACGGTGTATTCTCTGTTTAGGGCCAAATAGGATTCTAGTTTGCTCTGTTTTTTTGTTAATTCTTTCCAATGTGTCAAATAATAATCTTTTTGTTTTCTCATGATTTGGTTGGGTCCAATTGTGTTTCTGTCCTGTGGCTCTTTGGGGTCTGTTTGTGTTTGTGAACAGAGCCCCAGGACCAGCTTAATTAGGAGAGTCTTTTCAAGGTTCATCTCTCTGTAGGTGATGGCTTTGTTATGGAAGGTTTGGGAATCACTTCCTTTTAGGTGGTTGTAGAATTTAACGGTTATTTTCTGGATTTTGATATTTAGCGTGAATCGGCCTAATTCTGCTCTGCCTGCATTATTTGGTGTTTTACGTTGTACACGGAGTACATTTTTGTCACATTTTGTGAATTCTTGGTTGGTGAGCAGACCCCAGATCTCACAACTGTAAGTGCAATGAGTTCTATAAATGATTTAAGTATTTTTAGCCAGATCCTAATTGGTATGTCGAATTTTAATGTTCCTTTTGATGGCATTGAAGGCCCTTCTTGTCTCTCAACTCGTTCACAGCTTTGTGGAAGTTACCTGTGGTGCTGATGTTTAGGCCGAGGTATTTATAGTTTTTTATGTGCTCTGGGGCAGTGCTTCCCAAACTTTTAATAGTCCCGCACCCCTTCAAACATTCAACCTCCAGCTAGGTACCCCCAATAGCACCAGTGTCAGCACACTCTCAAAGGTCGTTATTTGCCATCATTGTAAGCCTGCCACACACACACTATATGATACATTTATTGAACATAATAATGAGTGTGAATTTTTGTCACAACCCGGCTCGTGGGAAGTGACAAGAGCTCTTATAGGAACAGGGCACAAATAATAATATAATAATAATCATCAATAATTTGCTCTTTATTTAACCATTTTACATATAAAGCCTTATTTGTTCATCAAAAATTGTGAATAACTCACCACAGGTTAATGAGATGGGTGTTCTTGAAATGATGCACATAACTCCACAATGGTGGGTTGTATTGGAGAGAGTCTCAGTCTTTTCCACTCACAGTCTGTGCCTGTATTTAGTTTTCATGCTAGTGAGGGCCGAGAATCCACTCTCACATAGGTACAGGGTTGCAAAGGGCATCAGTGTCTTAACAGCGCGATTTGCCAAGACAGGATACTCCAAGCTCAGCCCTATCCAGAAATCTGACAGTGGCTTCTGATTAAATTACATTTCACAGAACCGTTCGATGCAATTTCATTGAGGATCTCTTGTTCAGATATCGGTAGGTGGGCTGGAGGCAGGGCATGAAAGGGATAACGAATACAGTTGTTTGTGTCATCCGTTTCAGGAAAGTACCTGCGTAATTGCGCACCCAACTCACTCAGGTGCTTCACTATATCACATTTGACATTGTCAGTAAGCTTGAGTTCAATGGCGCTCCAACTTCTTAATCATAGCCTCAATTTTGTCCCGCACACTGAATATAGTTGCGGAGAGTCCCTGTAATCCTAGATTCAGATCATTCATGTGAGAAAAAACCCAGACAGGTCAGTCGTGTGAGAAACTCTTCATCATGCAAGCGGTCAGACAAGTGAAAATTATAGTCAGTAAAGAAAACTTTAAGTTTGTCTCTCAATTCCAAAAAACGTGTCAATACTTTGCCCCTTGATAACCAGTGCACCCTGTAATAAATATGTTGTAAAAGCGTTACATGGTCGCTGCCCATATCATTGCATAGTGCAGAAAATACAAAAAAACAGAGTTCAGGGGCCTTGCTTTAACAAAGGTAACCTTTTTCACTGTAGTATCCAAAATGTCTTTCAAATTGTCAGACATTCCCTTTGCAGCAATAGTCTCAGTGGACGCTGCAGTGTACTCAAGTGGTGTCGGGAGCAACTGCTTGCATGCGTGTTACCACTCTACTATGTCTCCCTGTCATGGCTTTTGTGCCATCAGTACAGATACCAACATGAGCAGCAGCTACATTTGGCTACATACGGACCGCTAGTGGGATTCCCACGAGAGAGTAATGGTTAATGTGATTGGATGTTAAATCATTGACTAGGCTACCTTTATTTGACATTGTTTTGTTATTTCACTGAACACTAGATGGTTGAATTTTATTTTTGGTAGTGAAACGAGGCTACTCAGACAAGAAAGAAAAAAAAACAACTGCCTGAGTTACACCAGGAACGCACAATCCCTCCATCAGTGCTCAGACTGTCCACAATAGGCTTGTAGGCCTGTTGTAAGGTAGGTCCTTACCAGACATCACCGGCAACAACATCGCCTATGGGCACAAACCCACAGTCGCTGGACAAGACAGGACTGGCAAAAACTGCTCTTCACTGACGAGTCGCGATTTTGTCTCACCAGGCGTGATGGTCGGATTCGCGTTAATCGTCGAAGGAATGAGCGTTACACCGAGGCCTGTACTCTGGAGCGGGATTGATTTGGAGGTGGATGGTCCGTCATGATCTGGGGCGGTGTGTCACAACATCATCAGACTGAGCTTGTTGTCATTGCAGGCAATCTCAACGATGTGTTTTACAGGGAAGACATTCTCCTCCCTCATGTGGTACCCTTCCTGCAGGCTCATCCTGACATGACCCTCCAGCATGACAATGACACCAGCCATACTGCTCGTTCTGTGCGTGATTTCCTGTAAGACAGGAATGTCAGTGTTCTGCCATGGCCAGCGAAGAGCCCAGATCTCAATCCCATTGAGCACGTCTGGGACCTGTTGGATCAGAGGGTGAGGGCTAGGACCAATCCCCCCAGGAACTTGTTGTTGCCTTGGTGGAAGAGTGGACTAACATCTCACAGCAAGATCTGGCAAATCTGGTGCAGTCCATGAGGAGGAGATGCACTGCAGTACTTAATGCAGCTGGTGACCACACCAGATACTGACTGTTACTTTTGATTTTAACCCCCCCTTTGTTCAGGGACACATTATTCCATTTCTGTTAGTCACATGTCGGTGGAACTTGTTCAGTTTATGTCTCAGTTGTTGAATCTTATGTTGATACAAATATTTACACATGTTATGTTTGCTGAAAATAAACACAATTGACAGCTACTTTATGTATATATATTCTTTTGGGGGCGTATCCCGTACGGAATTGTGCGTACCCCAGTTTGGGAATACCTTTTTTGGACCTTTTTTGGAACACCAATATTTTTGTCTTACTGAGATTTACTGTCAGGGCCCAGGTCTGACAGAATCTGTTCAGAAGATCTAGGTTCTGCTGTAGGCCCTGCTTGTTTGGGGACAGAAGCACCAGATCATCAGTTAACAGTAGACTTTTGACTTCAGGTTCTAGTAGTGTGTGGCCGGGTGCTGAAGACTGTTCTAGTGCCCTCGCCAACTCATTGACATATATGTTGAAGAGGGTGGGGCTCAATCTGCATCCCTGTCTCACCCCACGGCCCTGTGGAAAGAAATGTGTGTGTGTTTTTTGCAAATTTTAAACGCACACTTGTTGTTTGTGTACATGGATTTTATAATGTTGTATGTTTTCCCCCCAACTCCACTTTCTATCAATTTGTATAGCAGACCCTCATGCCAAATTGAATCAAGCATTTTTTTAAATCAACAAAGCATGAGAAGACTTTGCCTTTGTTTTGGTTTGTTTGTTTGTTAACTAAGGTGTTTATGGTGAATACATGGTCTGTTGTACGGTAATTTTGTAAAAAGCCAATTTGACATTTGCTCTGTACATTGTTTTCACTGAGGAAATGTATGAGTCTGCTGTTAATGATAATGCAGAGGATTTTCCCAAGGTAGTTATTAGTTGATTCTAAAATGTGTATTTGATCAAGTATATGTTTTTGCTGTTGGTTCTTTATTATATGGCCAAAAAGATTGGAGAAGTGGTTTACCCATATATCTCCATTTTGGATATATAAATCTTCATGTTGTTGTTTGTTTAGGGTTTTCCAATATTCCCAGAAGTGGTTACAGTCTGGATTCTTCAATTACATTGAGCTGATTTCTGATGTGCTGTTCCTTCTTTTTTCGTAGTGTATTTCTGTATTGTTTTAGTGATCCACCATAGTGAAGGCGTAGGCTCAGGTTTTCTGGGTCTCTATGTTTTTGGTTGGATAGGGTTCTCAATTTCTTTCTCAGGATTTTGCATTCTTCATCAAACCATTTGTCATTGCTGTTAACTTTCTTCTGTTTCCTCTTTTACATTATGTGGCAAAGAAGGGGGTCGAGTGATAAATGGCAGATATGTGAGGGCAGAACTAATAAACGGGCTCTGCCCGATCACTAAAATGGCCACCCCGATCAGAACTACAGATCACAAAATGGCCGACTGCCAAAACTACAATTCCCAGAAGCAAGGGGAACCCTCAGAAGGTGGAGCCGACCCACAGATAAAAGGTCAAGAAAAACCAGGAAGAGGGAGAGAGAGCGGGAAGGATCTATGAACCATAGAGAGAGAGACATTCTACATTGGCTGGATTTACCGTGTACGAGCTGGACTGTTTTGGACTTACCTGTTGGCGTTTAGACCTGGACCTACCGAGAACCAGATTTGTGTACCGAACCCTGCTATCCTTGACCTTACCTGCGGCCTGGGTGGACCAGGACAGAGAAACAAACATACAGGTACTGTCATGTTCGAAAGAACTTTAATTCTGGGCTGACTTTGGTGACAGTTTCTCACTTAATTTGTGACAAACGCTCCTAGCTTTGAAGAGGTTTGCCACACGTGGTGGAGAATGTGGGCACTGGATTAACCATACCGCTGGTTAGGTAGAAAAAAAAAGAAAAAAAAGTTTAGTTAGCACTCCAAAGGGGAGTCAGGTTTTTTTTTTTATTATTTTTTTTTGGCTTTGTTTGGTTAGGACAGTTTTTTCAGGAAAATGAGTATGGAGGGAGCCATACAGGCCCTGTTACAAGCGGTGGCCGCCCAACAAGAGGCAACTAGAGCTCAACAAATAGCTCATCAGGATGCAATGCGAATGTATCAGGACACGTTACAGGTCCAGCACCACACCAACCAGCTGCTCAGAGAAGAGCAAGAGAGAAACACCCGGGAGTTAAGAGAAGGCCTAAAGGGGCTAGCGGACCAAATTGGGACTCAGTTACCAGCTGCAAATACCCAAAGGTGGGCCAATCATTTTCTTCAAAAAATGACAGCGCAGGATGATGTGGAAGCATATCTTACCACCTTCGAAAGGACGGCAGAGAGGGAGAAGTGGCCGAAAGAAGAATGGGCAGGGCTTCTGGCACCATACCTGTCAGGGGATGCTCAAAAAGCATATTTTGACCTGGAGTTGAAGGATGCACAGGATTACGATAAACTCAAGGGAGAGATTCTGACTAGACTGGGAGTGACCGATACCGTGAGGGCACACCGCTTCCACCAGTGGTCCTACAGACCGGGACATACCCCCCGAACACAGATGTTCGACTTGATTCACCTGGCACGGAAATGGTTGCGACCGGAGACCCGTTCGTCCGCCGAGGTCGTCGAGACCATCGTACTCAACCAGTTTCAGCGAGGTCTACCCCAAGAAGTGCGACGATGGGTTGGCCAGAACGAGGTACTTTCCGCCGACCATCTCGTGGGCCTGGTTGAACGGTATTGTACGGCAGGAACAGCTGAGCAGGCGCAGGAGGAAAGATTCCCATTCCCCAGGCCTGGGCGAACCAGCGGACAGGTTAAGACTGTGCCAACAGGGGGAGGGGGAGGAGAGCAGCGTGGGGCCATGAGGAAAGAATCAGAATCGGGCCGAGACACTAAGGGAAAAACCGGAATCCGGGACTGGGGGTCGAGGAGGCCTCCCCCCCGGAACCCTATTATCTGTTACAATTGTAATCGACCGGGACATATTGCAGCCTACTGCCCTATTAAAGAAGAGCCAATGCAATGTAACCTCGGTGAAAAAGAAGATGAGATATGGTATGCATGTCCCGTGGTAACCACTGTACTTGAAAGATCAAGAAACAAACATATGTGCAGGGTGAAGGTTGAAGGGAAGGAGGTTGAAGCACTACTGGATTCCGGCAGTATGCTAACCCTGGTCGTTGCAAACCTAGTGCCGACGCATAAACTGGATACAAGTCAGGATATCAGTGTTACGTGCATTCATGGGGATACCCGTCTGTACTCCACAGCATTAGTGAGCATACAAACAGAGGACGGTCTGCTGGATTATGAGGTCGGCGTGGTCCCAAAGATGCCATATGATGTAATATTGGGTAGAGACTTTCCTAACTTTGCGAAGTTAGGTCAAAAGAACGGCATATTTGAGAAACCAACAACCCTGACCAAGCAGGAAGAAGCATGGGGCCTTCAACCAAGGCCAAGAAAAGAGGTCTCCCAGGGGCCAAGCCCACAGGTACTAGTAGGGGAGGATGAGGATGAAGTGGCAAACCTCGTTGATAATGAACAGCCCAGTACTAGTGGGGCTGGGGTCGATCTGAATCCAGAAGACGACTATCTAGAACCAGCAGACCTGGCAGGGTCCATGACTAATTTCGGGACGGCCCAACACCAGGATCCAACCCTGCAGCAAGCCAGAGCAGACGTGCAGGTCATAGATGGTACTCCCATAAATGATAGGATGATGCCTAATAGTTTTCCCCACTTCATCATGAAAAATGGTTTGGTGTACAGAGTCTCAAAAATAGGGATTGATGTGGTGGAACAGTTGTTGGTCCCCACCCGGTACAGAAAGACAGTACTGGATCTAGCTCATGGGCACATTCTGGGTGGACACCTTGGTATCGATAAAACCCGAGACCGGATTGTAAGGAGGTTTTACTGGCCAGGAATTCAGGCTGAAGTGGCTCGGCATTGTGGAGAGTGCCCGGAGTGCCAGGTAACAGCTCCCCGACCAGCGTTTAGAAGCCCGTTAGTGCCACTCCCCATAATCGAAACGCCATTTGAGAGGATAGCGATGGACATAGTGGGCCCACTACCCAAATCTGCCAGAGGGCACCAATACATTCTGGTTATTCTAGATTATGCCACTCGCTACCCAGAAGCCATTCCCCTTCGGACAATGGCTTCCAAAAATATCGCCAAGGAACTAGTGCTATTGTTCACCAGGGTTGGGGTCCCAAAGGAGATCCTTACTGACCAGGGGACCCCCTTTATGTCCCGCCTTATGGCAGACCTTTGTAAATTGTGGCAGGTGAAACAGTTGAGGACATCAGTTTACCATCCACAGACGGACGGGCTGGTTGAGAGATTCAACCGGACCCTGAAGTCAATGCTCAGGAAGGTAATCGACAAGGATGGGAAAAACTGGGATTGCATGTTGCCATATCTGATGTTTGCCATTAGAGAGGTTCCTCAAGCCTCGCTGGGGTTTTCTCCCTTCGAGCTGGTATATGGGAGGCACCCCCGGGGAATCTTAGACATTGCCCGGGAAACCTGGGAACACCAATCCACCCCGTATACTAGTGTCATAGAGCACGTCACGGCAATGCAAAACAGGATAGCCACAGTCATGCCCATCGTCAGAGAGCACATGAGACAAGCACAAGAGCACCAGCGGCACACTTATAACCGGCAGGCTACCCTGAGGGAATTTCAACCGGGAGATAAGGTGTTAGTGCTGATCCCCACGGTAGAGTGCAAACTACTAGCCACATGGAAAGGACCATATGAAGTACTGGAGAGAATAGGAGAAGTTAATTATCGGATCCGACAGCCAGGTCGACGGCCCCAGGAACAGATCTATCACATAAACCTGTTAAAAGCATGGAGAGAGAGAGAAACACTAATGGTCACGTACCCCACACACACTCAGGAGACAGCTGAAGTAAATATTTCACCTACTTTGTCCCCAGCACAAGTACAGGAAGTAAAGACCCTGATCCAGAAAAACAGAGATGTGTTTTCAGAAGTACCCGGCCGAACTGAGGTTACAGCTCATGATATCGTTTCCCTACCAGGGAGAAAAGTGAGCATGAGGCCATATCGGGTACCCGAGGCTCGACAGGCAGCGATTAGAGCAGAGACGGAGAAAATGTTGACAGCTGGAGTGATCGAAGAGTCACATAGTGAGTGGTCTAGCCCAATTGTGATGGTCTCCAAGCCCGATGGGTCTTTGCGGTTCTGTAACGACTTTCGGAAGGTAAATGAAATCTCCAAGTTTGATGCCTACCCCATGCCCAGAGTAGACGAACTACTGGAGAAAATTGGTAAAGCTCGGTACATTACGACCCTGGACCTGACAAAAGGGTACTGGCAAATTCCTCTGACCCCCAGGGCCAAAGAAAAGACAGCATTTGCAACCCCTGACGGTTTGTTTCAATACACCGTCATGCCATTCGGCCTACACGGGGCCCCAGCCACCTTTCAACGGCTCATGGACAAGGTCCTAAAACCGCACCAAGCATACGCCGCAGCTTATTTAGATGACGTGGGGATCTACAGCCCAGATTGGGAATCCCACTTACCCCGGGTACAGGCGGTGTTAGACGCCCTTAGAAAGGCAGGGCTCACGGCGAACCCTGCCAAGTGTTATGTGGGGTTAGAGGAAACGGAGTATCTGGGATACACCGTGGGAAGAGGATTAATCAAACCCCAACGTAAGAAGGTGGAGGCAATTAGAGAATGGCCGAAACCAGTAAATAAGAAGCAGGTTCGAGCCTTCCTAGGGCTGACCGGGTACTACCGGAAGTTCATCCCAAGTTATGCCACAGTGGCCGCCCCACTCACCGACATGACTAGAGCCAGAGGGCCAAACATGGTCAAGTGGGATGAAAGGGCCACCAAAGCATTTAGGACATTACAGGAGGCCCTCTGCTGTAATCCAGTGCTGGTGGTACCAGACTTTGAGAGAGAGTTTGTGGTTCAGACGGATGCTTCAGAGGTCGGCTTGGGAGCAGTGCTGTCCCAAGAGGTAGAAGGGGTGGAACACCCCATCCTGTTTTTAAGCAGGAAGCTGGAACCACGGGAAACCAACTACTCAGTTGTTGAGAAAGAGGCGCTGGCAGCAAAGTGGGCTCTGGAAAGCCTGAAATACTACCTGCTGGGGCGCCACTTCACCCTCATCAGTGACCATGCACCACTCACCTGGATGCATAGGGCTAAAGAGAAGAACGCTCGGGTGATGCGGTGGTTTTTGAGTCTCCAACCGTTTCACTTTGACTTGAAACACAGAGCAGGAAAGGAAATGGGAAATGTGGATGGGTTATCCCGCATGCACGCATATTTTGCTGCGGTAGCCCGACCTAGGGGGTCGGATCTAGGGGGGGAGATGTGTGGCAAAGAAGGGGGTCGAGTGATAAATGGCAGATATGTGAGGGCAGAACTAATAAACGGGCTCTGCCCGATCACTAAAATGGCCACCCCGATCAGAACTACAGATCACAAAATGGCCGACTGCCAAAACTACAATTCCCAGAAGCAAGGGGAACCCTCAGAAGGTGGAGCCGACCCACAGATAAAAGGTCAAGAAAAACCAGGAAGAGGGAGAGAGAGCGGGAAGGATCTATGAACCATAGAGAGAGAGACATTCTACATTGGCTGGATTTACCGTGTACGAGCTGGACTGTTTTGGACTTACCTGTTGGCGTTTAGACCTGGACCTTCCGAGAACCAGATTTGTGTACCGAACCCTGCTATCCTTGACCTTACCTGCGGCCTGGGTGGACCAGGACAGAGAAACAAACATACAGGTACTGTCATGTTCGAAAGAACTTTAATTCTGGGCTGACTTTGGTGACAGTTTCTCACTTAATTTGTGACAAACGCTCCTAGCTTTGAAGAGGTTTGCCACAATTATTAGATTTGATAGGGAAGCTGAGACGTCAAATATTATTTTATATTTTCTACTGCCAAGTTTACACCTTCACTATTACAGTGGAACGTTTTGCCCAGGAAGTTTTCTTAAAGGGATTTAATTTGTTGTTGCCTAATAGTTTTTTGGTATGTTTCCTCTCTACATTCCTTCTAAAGCATTTCTTAATATTATTCAGTTCCTTTGGCTTTGATACCTCATGATTGAGTATTGCTCTGTTCAAGTAGACTGTTATTTTGCTGTGATCTGATAGGGGTGTCAGTTGGCTGACTGTGAACGCTCTGAGAGACTCTGGGTTGAGGTCAGTGATAAAGTAGTCTACAGTACTACTGCCAAGCGATGAGCTATAGGTGTGCCTGCCATAGGATTCCTCAAGAAGCCTACTGTACCATTTACTAAGTACGTACCCAACGTGCAACAGAGCTGCAGGAGTTGTGACCCGTTTGTGTTGGTTATGTTGTCGTAGTTGTATATTTTTAAATGTGTATTTTTTTATGTGTATTTTTAAATGTGCATTTGTGAGTGTGTATTTGTGTATAGGGCCCTGTTTTCTACCACCATTTCATCTTGCCACAGTAATGATATCTTATCCACCATTTCAACTTGCCACAGTAATTATATATTATCCACCATTTAATCTTGCCACAGTAATGATATCATATCCACCATTTCATCTTGCCACAGTAATGATATCATACCCACCATTTCATCTTTCCACATTAATGATATTATATCCACCATTTCATCTTGCCACATTTAATTATATCATATCCACCATTTCATCTTGCCACATTTAATTATATCATATCCACCATTTCATTTTGCCACACTAATTATATTGTATCCACCATTTCATATTGCCGCATTAATTATATCATTTCCACCAGTTCATATTGCCACAGTAATGATATCATATCCATAATTCCATCTTGCCACAGTAATGATATATTGTCCACCAGTTCATCTTGCCACAGTAAATTATATTATATCCACCATTGCAATTAATTGGTTAAGATGTGTATGAGTAATGTTTGTATGTCAGCACATGTTGGATAATTGTTAATTGTAGGCTCCTCACACTAATTTACCTAATGAGTTACAGGTATTTGTGGGAGAGAGTCAAAGGTAAGCAGGGCTAGACCAGTGAAGATGTTTATTTTGGTCTTCATCTTGCAGTCCTTGTTTTCACCATGTTAACTTTTCATGTGAAGGGCATCAGCCAGCCTTTTCCCACTCTGTCTTGATTTCTCTGTCTGTTTACATTTGAGACATTTGGCAGATGCTCTTATCCAGACCGACTTACAGGAGCAATTATAATTAAGTGCCTTGCTCAAGGACACATTGGCAAATGTTTCACATAGTCAGCTCTGGGATTCAAACCAGCAACCTTTCAGTTACTGGCCTAACACTCTAACCCCTAGGCTCCCTGTCATCCTTGCTGGTTTAGAAAATACGTTGGTGGTGCTCTTTGTAGATATATTTCTCTTTCTCCCTCTAGCTCCCTCTCAATCTTTCCCTCTCTCTTTCCATTTTCATCTTCAACATACAGATTTAGTATTCTTATGTCGTTGTTTGCCTTCTTGGAGTTGGTAACTTTTCTCCCTGATATTAAACAGTCCAACTGACAGGCTCCTCCTTCAGTACCATGCAGCCCAGAACTGAAGCAGAAGCAGGGAGGTGGTCTTACACACACACACACACACACACACACACACACACAGAGAGACACACACACTCAGACATACACACACACAAACACACACACAGACACACACACACAAACGCACAAAGACACACACACACACACAGAAACAAACACACACACACAGACACACACACAGACACACACACAGAGACACACACAGACAGAGAAACACACACAGAGACACACAGAGAGACACACAAACACACAGAGACACACACAAACAGAGACACACAAACACACAAAGAAACAAAAACACACACAGAGAGACACACACACACAGAGAGACACACATACACAGAGACACACACACACACACAGAAGCAGGGAGGTGGTCATTCCTCTCTCTTCTCTGACAAAGCATCCCAAATCTGCAGCATGTGTAATGAACGGCTTAAAGCCCTTCTCTTTTAAGGCAGCCTTTGATGTCAAATATATTCACATTTCTTTCTGACACCCTCCGCCACCCTTCTCCACCACCATTAAATCCCACCACTACTTTGTTGAACCCTTTCAACAAACAAGACATACCTACACTACAGAGACCTTTCAACAAACAAGACAGCCCTACACTACAGAGACCTTTCAACAAACAAGACAGCCCTACACTACAGAGACCTTTCAACAAACAAGACATCCCTAAAGTACATAGACCTTTCAACAAACAAGACAGCCCTAAAGTACATAGACCTTTCAACAAACAAGACATACCTACACTACAGAGACCTTTCAACAAACAAGACATACCTACACTACAGAGACCTTTCAACAAACAAGACATCCCTAAAGTACATAGACCTTTCAACAAACAAGACAGACCTACACTACATAGACCTTTCAACACAAACCATACTTTATCTATACACAATAATCTCAATGTCAGAACTGTGTAAACAATCTTGATCTTGATCTCAATCTGTATCTCAACCAAACAATTTAAACAAGGGATGTGTCTAACCTCTCTCACTGGAGTAACAACAGTCTGTATCAAAACCCATTCATTAAAACCAGAAATAGATCAAATATGGATGGATGTCTTACCCCTCTCACAGGAGCGGCCCAGGTATCCCGTCCCCGAGCAGTCACAGACGTAACGGTTCCATCCCTCCCGACAGACCCCATTATTCTGGCAGGGATTTGACAGGCACTGCTTGGGCGGTTCTTTAGAACAGGATGGTTTGACCCCTGCAGCCTTCTGAACCTCGGCCATGCGGCGGACATCTTTACTCTGGCCATCGATGAACAGGTCCCGGATGCAGCCCACGTAGCCATAGTTTAGGAGAGCTGTCCACACCTGGAGACACGTGAAATAAAACTGGTGACTGGGGAGCTGCTTATTTCAGATCACTACTACCATCCACTACCATTGTGCCCTTGAGCAAGGCATAATTAACCTCTAAGCTGCTACAGGTTCGCTCCATCTGGTTTATTATGTGTGTGTGTGTGTGTGTGTGTGTGTGTGTGTGTGTGTGTGTGTGTGTGTGTGTGTTGTACCTCTGTAGGGAAGACCATGCCTAATTTATTCTCTGGTAGTCCTCCCAGGTACAGGTTATCATCCAGATCCAGGATCTCACTCTCTCCTGGGGCTGTGTAAGCCTGGCGCTGGGTGTTGATGGAGATGGTACCTGGGTGGAGACAGGAGTGTTGAAGTTAACCACTTGGCAGGGTTGATTTGTTATTATAGATGGATCCTGAATGCAATACGCACATCCATAAATCCATCAATAAAGCATTTCAAGGTAAAGTCTACACTTGTTGTATTCAGCGCATGTGGAAAATAAAGTTTGATTTGATTTGAAACAACTGTTCATATACTGTATGCCATTCAAATGTCAATGGAATGGAATGAAACCCTACTTCACCTTCACAAGCACCACTGAAAGCAGGATGGATCCATAAAGGGTTCAATACAGACAAAGACGTTTAATTAGCTTAATTTATCACTACCAGGTTGGGATATTTTTCTTCTGGAATGAACGTTAAACATACCTGGGTTCAAATACTATTTGAAATCTTTCAATACATTCAACATTTTCTCTAGCTGGGTTTGCTCTTTTTGACTGTCCTATTAATTCCATTAAGCCAGGCAGAATCAATCGAGCACAGATAAAGTTTGAAAAAGTTGTTGAACCCAGGTCTGGCATTGATACAACACTAAATAATATTGCTGCGAGCCGAGGCCCATTAGTAATCTGTGATCCCATAAAAGTAACTCTCCATTCTACTCTCCTTGTATTTCTCCCCATTGTATATCTCATTCATCAATACAGCAGCAGTCATAAAATAATAATGGGGGGGGGGGCTCTATCATTTTCAGAGCCAACCCAAACAACAAACCCTGTCTTGGCCATATTTCAGAGTGATTAACGAACTGCAAGTTGTTTCTCTCTCTCTCGCTATATATATAGCGAGAATTATATATATATATATATATATATATATATATATATCTTTCGCTCTATCTCTCTAAGTTTCCAACACATAAACCTGGCCCTCGATACCATATGTGAATTGATTGCCACCCATCTATCTTCTGAGCTCGTGCTACTAGGTGACCTAAACTGGGACATGTTTAATACCCCGGCCATCCTACAATCTAAGCTTGATGCCCTCAATCTCACACAAATTATCAATGAACCTAACAGGTACAACCCCAAATCCGTAAACACGGGCACCATCATAGATGGCATCCTAACTAACTCACCCTCCAAATTCACCTCTGCTGTTTTCAATCAAGATCTCAGCGATCACTGCCTCATTGCCTGCATCCGTAATGGGTCTGCGACCAAACGACCACCCCTCATCACTGTCAAACGCTCCCTAAAACACTTCTGCGAGCAGGCCTTTCTAATCGACCTGGCCGGTGTATCCTGGAATGACATTGACCTTATCCCGTCAGTAGATGATGCCTGGCTATTCTTTAAAAGTGCCTTCCTCACCATCTTAAATAAGCATGCCCCACTCAAAAAATGTAGAACTAGGAATAGATATAGTCCTCGGTTCACTCCAGACCTGTCTGCCCTTGACCAGCACAAAAACACCCTGTGGCGTTCTGCATTAGCATCGAATAGCCCCCAAGATATGCAACTTTTCAGGGAAGTTAGGAAAAAATATACACAGGCAGTTAGAAAAGCTAAGGCTAGCTTTTTCAAACAGAAATTTGCATCCTGTAGTACTAACTCAAAAAAGTTCTGGGACACTGTAAAGTCCATGGAGAATAAGAGCACCTCCTCCCAGCTGCCCACTGCTCTGAGGCTAGGAAACACTGTTACCACCAATAAATCCACTATAATTGAGAATTTCAATAAGCATTTCTCTACGGCTGGCCATGCTTTCCACCTGGCTACCCATACCCTGGTCAACTGCCCGTCACCCTCCACAGCAACCCGCCAAAGCCCCCACCATTTCTCCTTCACCCAAATCCAGATAGCTGATGTCCTGAAAGAGCTGCAAAATCTGGACCCATACAAATCAGCCGGGCTAGACAATCTGGACCCTCGCTTTCTAAAATGATCTGCCGAAATTGTTGCACCCGCCTGTTCAACCTCTCTTTCGTATCATCTGAGATTCCGAAAGATTGGAAAGCTGACGCAGTCATCCCGCTCTTCAAAGGGGGTGACACTCTAGACCCAAACTGCTACAGACCTATATCTATCCTACCCTGTCTTTCTAAGGTCTTCGAAAGCCAAGTTAACAAACAGATAACCATACCATTTCGAATCCCACCGTACCTTCTCCGCTATGCAATCTGGTTTCAGAGCTGGTCATGGGTGCACCTCAGCCACGCTCAAGGTCCTAAACGACATCATAACCGCCATCGATAAGAGACAATACTTTTGACTCTGTCAATCACAACATTCTTATCGGCAAACTCAACAGCCTTGGATTCTCAAATGATTGCCTCGCCTGGTTTACCAACTACTTCTCTGATAGAGTTCAGTGTGTCAAATCAGAGGGCCTGTTGTCCGGACCTCTGCCAGTCTCTATGGGGGTGCCACAGGGTTCAATTCTCAGACTCTTTTCTCTGTATACATCAATGATGTTGCTCTTGCTGCTGGTGATTCTCTGTTCCACCTCTACGCAGACGACACCATTCTGTATACTTCTGGCCCCTCTTTGGACACTGTGTTAACTAACCTCCAGACAAGCTTCAATGCCATACAACTCTCCTTCCGTGGCCTCCAACTGCTCTTAAACGCAGGTAAAACTAAATGCATGCTATTCAATCGATCACTGCCCGCACCTGCTCGCCCGACCAGCATCACTACTCTGGACAGCTCTGACTTAGAATATGTGGACAACTACAAATACCTGGGTGTCTGGTTAGACTGTAAACTCTCCTTCCAGGCTCACATTAAGCATCTCCAATCCAAAATTAAATCTAGAATCGGCTTCCTATATCGCAACAATGCATCCTTCACTCATGCTGCCAAACATACCCTCGTAAAACTGACCATCCTACCGATCCTCGACTTCGGTGATGTCATCTATAAAATAGCCTCCAACACTCTACTCAACAAACTGGATGCAGTCTATTACAGTGCCATCCGTTTTGTCACCAAAGCCCCATACACTACCCACCGTTGCGACCTGTACGCTCTCGTTGGTTGGCCCTCGCTTCATACTCGTCGCCAAACCCACTGGCTACAGGTTATCTAAAAGTCTCTGCTAGGTAAAGCCCCGCCTTATCTCAGCTCACTGGTCACCATAGCAGCACCCACCCGTAGCACGTGCTCCTGCAGGTATATCTCACTGGTTACCCCCTGTAACGCCCTGGCCATAGAGAGGGGTTTTTTGTTCTTTATTTTGGTTAGGCCAGGGTGTTACATTGGGTGGGCGTTCTCTGTTCTGTTTCTATGTGTTTGTATTTCTTTGTTTTGGGCCGTGTGTGGCTCCCAAATCAGGCACAGCTGAAGTTCGTTGCTGTTGATTGGGAGTCACACATAAGTGCATGTTTTTCCGTTGGGGTTTTGTGGGTAATTGTTTCTGTTTAATTGCATTTTCTGGGTGTTTGGAGTCATACCTTGTGGGATTGTTTTTTGGTGCATTTTGGTCCACTCTCTCTAAAGGCAGCCGTTACACCCCCAAAGCCAATTCCTCCTTTGGTCGTCTTTCCTTCCAGTACTCTGCTGCCAATGACTGGAACGAACTGCAAAAACCTCTGAAGCTGGAGACTCATATCTCCCTCACTAGCTTTAAGCACCAGCTGTCAGAGCAGCTCACAGATCACTGCACCTGTACATAGATGGGCTGTTTACAGATGGGCTATCTCCCTACCTCATCCCCATACTGTATTTATTTATTTATTTATCTTGCTCCTTTGCACCCCAGTATCTCTACTTGCACATTCATCTTCTGCACATCTACCATTCCAGTGTTTAATTGCTATATTGTAATTACTTCTCCACCATGGCCTATTTATTGTCTTAACTTACCTCATTTGCACTCACTGTATATAGACTTTTTGTTTTCTTTTGTTCTACTGTATTATTGACTGTATGTTTTGTTTATTCAATGTGTAACTATGTGTTGTTGTATGTGTCGAATTGCTATGCTTTATCTTGGCCAGGTCGCAGTTGAAAATGAGAACTTGTTCTCAACTAGCCTACCTGGTTAAATAAAGGTGAAATAAAAAAAATAAAAAAAATAGGAGAGTTAGTGTGTTTCCCTCCCCTTGATTTATCACTCTCATTCATCTTTAATTCTGGATGGTAAATAACACAGGACCTGACTGGACTGTAAAGAGTATGGACTGTGTGTGTATGTGTGTGTGTGCGTGTGTGGGGTGTATGTGTGTACAAATAATTAATGGCAGGTGCATTTGCTAGCCGGAACCAGTGTTCCTCCTCCTCACAGTAATCTGTGCTAAGGTACAGAGCTACTGGGCTGAGAAGAACCATACAAGAAAAGAGAGAGTGAGAAAGGGCAGAAAACAGAGAGAGAGAAGAGAGAAAGAGAGCAAGAGAGAGAGGGAGAGAGACAGAGCGATAGAGAGAGAAATATATATATATAGAGAGAGAGTGACAGAGGTTGAGGGGGGGGTACCTGGAGAGATACCTGGAGAGATACCTGGTTGGGCTGAGAACTGACTCAGAAGAACTATCCAGAGATGAGAGGGAGGGAGTGCAGGAGGGTAGGAGGGTGAGAAAGAGAAGGGAGCAGAGATAAATGTGATTGAGAGGGAAGGATATTTGTCATCCAGTAGTAGTAGTAATTTACTTTTTGATTGACAGATGCACGCTGTGGTAGATATCAACCAGCTACATTATATGAGCTCAATGCTTTACGGAATTGTGTGTGTGTGTGTGTCTGTGTGTGTGTGTCTGTGTGTGCGCGTGTGCGTGTGTGTGTGTGTGTGTGTGAATGCGTGTGTGTGTGTGTAACAGCATAGTGTAGATTTATTGCTAGTAGCCAAATAGTTTTGGTAATGAAATATGTCCCAAACCACACATGGAGATACATCCGGGCTAGCTGAAGAGAAAAACAATACAGCAAAATTGGCTCTTGTATTTCCTGAATAAGTGGTGTAGTTTGAAGCATGTTGCTCTTCACCACCTACATACTAAATCAGGTGATGAAAATGGTGCTGACGGATAGGGCTGCCGTGCTTCTAGCTCTTTAAGAAACTTTGCAGTATTTTTTATTTTTTTATGTGTTATTTCAGCACTCACACACTGTTGGGGCAAGAGACTCTGAACTTACAATGGTGAGCCCCAACTTGTTATATATCCTTTTTTTTTATTGTGCATTTTGCTATTTGTCTCATGACTCCTGCATACTTTGTTGACTACAAACTTTCTTTACCCAACCGTGGGACAGACTATGTTTTTTCCCACACTCTGGACTTTTGGCCTCCCATACTATTCGAACCACCTCTCGCTGGCTTTGTATTGATGTTACCTGATGAAATTACTGTACAATATGATCTTGTTGCCATCTGATGCACATTCAGATGTCATAAATCAGTACTGCAGAGCTCTCCATGTTCTTGATTGTATTACTGTTGATGATATTTGGAAATGTGCATGTACACACTGGCCCATCTACTGTTGCTAGCCCCAATTCTGACTTGTGCTCTGATATCTGCTTCACTGATTTCTGCTCAAGTAAAAGTCTGGGTTTTCTGCACGTTAACACTAGAAGCTTATTACCTAAATTGGATCAATTGAAAGTGTAGGTTCACAGCTCCAATCCAGATGGGTTGGTCATTACTGAGACGTGGTTAAAAACTGTTGGGGCTAGGGGGCAGTATTTGCACGGCCGGATAAAAAACGTTCCCGATTTAATCTGGTTACTACTCCTGCTCAGATACTAGAATATGCATATAATTAGTAGATTTGGATAGAAAACACTCTAAAGTTTCTAAAACTGTTTGAATGGTGTCTGTGAGTATAACAGAACTCATATGGCAGGCCAAAACCTAAGAAGATTCCATACATGAAGTGCCCTGTCTGACAATTTGTTGTCCTTCTGTTGCATCTCTATCAAAAATACAGCATCTGTGCTGTAACGTGACATTTTCTAAGGCTTCCATTGGCTCTCTAAAGCCGCCAGAAAGTGAAATGGGGTGTCTGCTGTCTCTGGGCGAAGAACAGCAGGAGTATTTGTAAGTGGTCAGCCTGGGGACAGTGACACTGGAGATGCGCGGTCACGAGGCTTCTCCATTTTTTTCTTTCAGCCTTTGAATGAATACAACGTTGCCCGGTTGGAATATTATCGCTATTTTACGAGAAAAATTGCATAAAAATTGATTATAACCTGCGTTTGACATGCTTCTAAGTACGGTAATGGAATATATTTTTTTAAATATTCACGAAATGCGCTCGCGCGTCACCCTTCGGATAGTGACCTGAACGCATGAACAAAATGGAGCTATTTGAATATAACTATGGATTATTTGGAACCAAAACAACATTTGCTGTTGAAGTAGAAGTCCTGGGAGTGCATTCTGACGAAGAACAGCAAAGGTAATACCATTTTTCTAATAGTAATTCTGAGTTTAGGTTGTCCCAAACTTGGTGGGTGTCAAAATAGCTAGCCGTGATGGCCGAGCTATGTACTCAGAATATTGCAAAATGTGCTTTCGCCGAAAAGCTATTTTAAAATCTGACACTGCGATTGCATAAAGGAGTTCTGTATCTATAATTCTTAATAATTGTTATTTATTTTGTCAACGTTTATCATGAGTAATTTAGTAAATTCAACTGAAGTTTGCGGTGGGTATGCTAGTTCTGAACATCACATGTGTCACATTCCTCTTCGTCAGAAGATATGTTGAAATCGCTGTCGGACAAAGTGGACCAATATGCAGCGGATTGCGTGCTCATCATCATTTATTTTCAATGTGAACATGAGGAAAAAACAATAAACAAAACTCACAACAGGAACAGTGTAGCAGGCTAAACAAAAGCAGTGCTAACATACAACTACCCACCAGTGACAAACAAAAACACACACCTACTTATAGGACTCCCAATCAGAGGCAACTAGAAACACCTGTCTCCAATTGAGAGTCCAGCAACCAAATCTGCACATAGAAAACATTACCAAGAACCTACTCATACTAAAACATACACCACAAAACCCCGGAACACATAAATAACACACCCCTCTAAGCTATACACAAAAAAAACGCCATACAAAACAAACATACCTCTGCCACGCCCTGACCAAATAATATAAATAATCCTCTATACTGGTCAGGACGTGACAACATGCTAATGTAAAAAGCTGGTTTTTGATATAAATATGAACTTGATTGAACAAAACATGCATGTATTGTATAACATAATGTCCTAGGAGTGTCATCTGATGAAGATCATCAAAGTTAGTGCTGCATTTAGCTGTGGTTTTGGTGTATGTGATATATATGCTTGATTGGAAAATGGCAATGTGTGATTATTTGTGTCTATGTACTCTCCTAACATAATCTAATGTTTTGCTTTTGCTGTAAAGCCTTTTTGAAATCGGACAATGTGGTTAGATTAACGAGAGTCTTATCTTTAAAATGGTGTAAAATAGGTGATTGTTTGAGAAAATTGAATTGTGGTATTTTAGTTGGTTTTGTATTTCGCGCCGTGCGATGCCATTGGCTTTTGGCTAGGGGTTCCGCAGGCGGAACGGGGTTCCACTAGCAGAACGTCTGTCCTCAACAGGTTAAGGAAGAGTGTTTTGAAAACTGATGTTAACCTTTCTGGTAATAACCTTTTTGGCAAGACAGATCTTCCAAAGGTGGGGGAGTAGCAATCTTTACCAAGGATCACCTTCAGTCCTCGGTTGTCTCCACCAAGTCTGTCCCCAAAGAATTTGATTTGCTGGTTTTAAGCATTAAACTTTCAAATAGCTCTATGTTAACTGTTGCTGGGTGCGATCGACCTCCATCAGCACCGGCCTGTACCCTACCTGCCCTAAGCTCTCTCCTGGCCCCTTAAACTAAGTCTGAATTTGTCCTGCTTGGTGACCTAAACTGGGACATGCTTAAACCACCTGACCAAGTCCTAAAGCAACAGGACTCCCTAAATCTTTCTCAGATTATTACCAATCCCACAAGGTATTACTCCAAACACCCAGAAAATGCAACTCTCCTCGATGTTATCCTCACAAATAATCCTGATAGGTATCAGTCTGATGTTTTCTGTAATGACCTTAGTGATCACTGTTTTACAGCCTGTGTTTGTGATTGCTGCTCAGTGAAATGACATGTCCTGATTTGTCATAGACACTTGCAAAAAACCTTAACCTCTTCACTATAGGGGGCAGTATTTTCACGGCCGGATGAAAAACGTACCCAAATTAAACTGCCTCCTACTCAGAATCAGAAGGTAGGATATGCATATTATTAGTAGATTTGGATGGAAAACACTCTGACGTTTCTAAAACTGTTTGAATGATGTCTGTGAGTATAACAGAACTCATATGGCGGGCAAAAACCTGAGAAAATCCAACCAGGAAGTTTGACCTCACATGGTCGTAGTCATTTCAAATGATGTTCTATCTAAACTACAGTGTCTGTGATGTCATATTGCACTTCCTAAGGCTTCCACTAGATGTCAACAGTCATTAGAACCTTGTTTGAGGCTTCTACAATGCAATTTGATTGAATAATACCCGGAACAGTAAGTGGTCAGGCTGGGGTCATTGACAGGGGCTAGCCATTTTTATTTTCCTTCTGTAATGAATCTGCTATTGTCCGGTTGGAATATTATCAAAATTATACGTTAAAAACACCCTAATGATTAATTGTGAACATGATTTGACATCTTTCTACAAAGGCTGAGGGAACTTTATAACTTATTGTCGACGGTGGATAGATGCATTTTGGAATGGTGATCTGGAAGCGCCATCAAAACGGATTTATTTCGACATAAATTATGGACTTTATCAAACAAATGAAAATTTATTGTGGAAGTGGGAGACCTTCCGAGTGCATTCAGCCGAAGATCAGCAAAGATAAGATAATATTTTTAACATATTTCAGAGTTTTGTGGATTCCGTGGCTGGACGTCTAACTGAATAGCTTGAGGCTCAGTACTCAGAATATTGAACAATATGCTTTCTCCGTAAAGTTATTTTGAAATCTGACAACGCGGTTGCATAAAGGAATAGTTCATCTATACTTCTTTATTTAATTGTTATATATTTTGTCAACGTTTATGATGAGTATTTCTGTAAATTATGGTGCACATTCACCGGATATTTTGGGGTGAATACATTTTCTGAACGTCACGTGCCAATGTAAAATGGGTTTTTGGATATAAATATGAACTTGATGGAACAAAAAATGCATGTATTGTCTAACATAATGTCCTAGGAGTGTGATCTGATGAAGATCGTCAAAGGTTAGTGCATAATTATAGCTGGTTTTGTGCTTTTGGACGGCTACCCTTGCTTGGAAAATGGCTGTCCTTGCTAGGATAATGGCTGTGTTGTTGTTTTTTTGCTGTGGTGGTATCCTAACATAATCTAATGTTTTGCTTTCGCTGTAAAGCCTTTTTGAAATTGGACAACGTGGTTGGATTCAGGAGAGGTTTATCTTTCAAATGGTGTTAAATAGTCGTATGTTTGAGAAAATTGAATTGTGGTATTTTAGTTGTTTTTGTATTTCGCGCCATGCCATCCCATTGGCTGTTGGCTAGGGGTTCCGCTGGCGGAACGGGGTTCCACTATCGGAATGCCTAGATGTAAGAAGTTAATGAGCAAGCCTTCCGTCATGAACTGGCCTCTGTAAAATGGTATAGAACCTTCTTTTTTGATATTTTTTGTGGGATTGTTAACAAACACACCCCCGTAAAGAAAAATGATAATTAAAAACAGGTTCAGCCCCTGGTTCGACCATGATCTTGAAGAGTTACTCAACCTCAAGAATTGCATTTGGCGAAAGGCTCGGCACACGCATGCTCATGCTGACTGGCTATCGTTCAGGCAAATGAGAAATAAGTGCACTCAGGCTAAATAAGTGCACACAAGGCCAAAGTTAGTTATTTTAAAGGAGCGGTTCTCTCTGTGTGGGTCTAACCCCAAGAAGTTCTGGGAAATGGTTAAAGAACCTGGAGAATAAACCCTCCTCCTCACAGCTGCCCATGTCCCTTAATGTTGATGATGTGAAGGTTACTGACTGAGCTCTTTAATCACCACTTCATTAAGTCAGGATTCCTATTTGACTCAGCCATGCCTCCTTGCCCGTCCAACATTTCCTCATCTTAGACCGTTCCTTCTTTAAGGTTGTTGTCCTTATCATCGCCGAGCATATCTCCAACGTTTTTAACCTGTCTCTCCTTTCTGGAGAGGTTCCCATTGCTTGTAAGTCAGCCACGGTTTGTCCTTTATTTAAAGGGGGAGATCAAGCTGATCTTAACTGTTATAGGCCTATTTGTATTTTGCCCTGTCTATCAAAAGCATTGGAAAAACGTGTCAATAGTCAACTGAATGGCTTACTTGATGTCTATAGTATTTTGTTGGGTATGCAATCTGGTTTCCACTCAGGTTATGGATGTGTCACTGCCACCTTAAAGGTCCTCAATGATGTCACAATTGTCCTTGATATTGTGCTGCTATTGACTTGCCTGTCACTAAGGGAGTACCTTAAGACTTGATCCTAGGCCCCATGCTCTTCTCAATTTACATCAACAACTACTCAGGCAGTAGGAAGGTCTCTCATCCACTTATATGCAGATGATACAGTCTTAACCTCAGCTGGTCCCTCCCCGGATGTTGTGTTAAATGCTCTACAACAAAGCTTTCTTAGTGTCCAACAAGCTTTCTCTACCCTTAACCTTGTTCTGAACACCTCCAAAACAAAGGACATGTGGTTTGGTAAGAAGAATGCCCCTCCTCCCACAGGTGTGATTACTAACTCTGAGGGTTTAGAGCTTGAAGTAGTCACCTCATACACGTACTTAGGAGTATGGCTCAATGGTGCACTGTCCATCTCTCAGCACATATCAAAGCTGCAGGCTAAAGTTAAATCTAGACTTGGTTTCCTCTATGGTAATCACTCCTGTTTCACTCCAGCTGCCAAACTAACCCTGATTCAAATGACCATCCTACTCATGCTAGATTACGGAGACATAATTTATAGATCGGCAGGTAAGGGTGCTCTCGAGCGGCTCGATGTTCTTTACCATTCAGCCATCAGATTTGCCACCAATGCTCCTTATAGGACACATCACTGCACTCTATACTCCTCTGTAAACTGGTAATCTCTGTGTACCCATCGCAAGACCCACTGGTTGATGCTTATTTATAAAACCCTCTTAGGCCTCACTCCCCTCTATCTACTGCAGCCCTCATCCTCCACATACAACACCTGTTCTGCCTGTCACATTCTGTTAAAAGTCCCCATTGCACACACATCCCTGGGTCGCTCCACTTTTCAGTTCGCTTCAGCTAGCGACTGGAACGAGCTGCACAAACACTCAAACTGAACAGTTTTATCTAAATCTCTTCATTCAAGACTCAATCATGGACACTCTTACTGACAGTTCTGGCTGCTTTGCGTGATGTATGGTTATCTCTATCTTCTTGCCCTTTGTGCTGTTGTGTGTGCCCAATAATGTTTGTTCCATGTTTTATGCTGCTACCACATTGTGTTGCTACCATGTTGTTGTTATTTTGTCTTGCTACCTTGCTGTTTTGTCATGTGTCGATGCCTTGCTATGTTGTTGTCTTAGGTCTCTCTTTGTGTAGTGTTGTGTTGTCTCTATTGTTGTGATGTGTGTTTCGTCCTATATATATTTTGAATTTATTTAAAAATATATAATCCCAAACCCCCGTCCCCATCCTTTTGCCTTTTGGTAAGCCATCATTGTAAATAAGAATTTGTTATTGTCACGTCCTGACCAGTATAGGGGTTGTTAGTTATGGTAGTTTGGTCGGGACGTGGCAGAGGGTATTTGTTTTATATGGTTTTATATGGTTGTATTTATGTGTTCCGGGGTTTTTGGTGTATGTTCTGGTTTTGGGTTTCTAGGTTTTCTAGGTTTTGTATTTCTTTGTTGGCCTGGTGTGGCTCTCAATCAGGAACAGCTGTCATACTTAGGGAGCTTGTTTTCACCTGTCTGTTTGTGGGTGGTTGTTTTTGCACTGCTTTTAGTTAGCCTGCAAAACTGTTCCTGTCGTTCTTTGTTTTCTTTTTTTTCGTGTTTTCATATAAATAAATTATGATGAGCACGCAACCCGCTGTGCCTTGGTCTTTACATTACGACACCCGTGACAGTTATTAACTGACTTGCCTAGTTAAATAAGGGTTAAATCAAATATTTAAAACATGTAAAATGTAAAAATTCTTACATTGTTATTTTTTGTGTTATTAGATATATCCGGGAAGAACTTTTGGATATCAGATTGGTGGTAACTCACCATTATTACCAGCATTACGACCAGGAATATGACTTTCACAAATCGGATCCTTTGTCCTTTTGTTTACCTGACCTAGAATAATACCTCACAATCAAATGCCGATCATATTACCTCCCAAGATAATTATCTTTGGTTATAGTCACAGCCGTGTATATTCCCCCTCAAGCCGATACACCGATGGCCCTCAAATAACTTCACTGCAAACTGGAAGCCACATATCCTGAGGCCGTTTTTTTACCGAGGTTCTACCAACACATTGAATGTAGTACTCGTGCTCCTAAAACACGAGACCACTGCAACTCCAACCTCCGGGATGCCTACAAGGCCCTCCCCCGCCCTCGCTTCGGCAAATCTGATCATGACTCCGTTTTTCTCCTCCCTTCCTGTAGGAAGAAACTAGCAGGAAGTGTCCGTGCTAAGGACTGGTCTGACCAATCGGAATCCACGGTTCAAGATTGTTTTTATCAAGTGGACTGGGAAATGTTCAGGGTAGTCTCTGAGAACAACATGGACGAATACAATGATATGGTGACTGAGTTTATCAGGAAGTGTACAGGATATGTTGTACCCACTGTGACTATGAAAACCTAACCTAACCAGAAATCGTGGAGAGATGGCAGCATTCACGCAAAACTGAAAGCGTGAATCCTCACATTTAATCACGGTAAGGTGACTGGGAATATGGCCGAATACAAATAGTGTAGTTATTCTCTCCATAAGGCAATCAAACAGGCAAAACGTCAGTATAGAGACTAAGTGGAGTCGCATTCCAATGGCTCAGACAGGAGACGAATGTGGCAGGGTCTACAGACAATCACGGACAACAAAGGGAAATCCAGACACATCGCGGACACCGGCATCTTGCTTCCAGTCAAGCTAAACACCTTCTTCGCGGCTTTGAGGATAACACTGTGCCACCGATTTGGCCCGCTACCAAGGACTGTGGGCTCTCATTCTCCATGGCCGACGTGAGTAAGACATTTAAGTGTGTTAACCCTCACAAGGCTTCTGGCCCAGATGGTATCCCTAGTCGCGTCCTCAGAGTATGTACAGACCAGCTAGCCCACATGCTTCAAGATGTCCACCATTGTTCCTGTACCCAAGAAAGCAAAGGTAACTGAACTAAATGACTAGTCATGGACCATATCACCTCTACCTTACCTGACACCCTAGACCCAGTTTAATTTGCTTACCACCCCAATAGATGATCAGACGATGCAATTACCTATGTAAGAATGATGTTCATTGGCTATAGCACAACATTCAACACCATAGTACCCTCCAAGCTCATCATTAAGCTTGAGGCCCTGTGAACCCTGCCCTGTGCAACTGGGTCCTGGACTTCCTGACGGGCTGCCCCCAGGTAGTGAAGGTAGGAAACAACACCTCCACTTCGCTGATCCTCAACACTGGTGCCCCACAAGGATGTGTACTCAGCCCCCTCCTCTACTCCCTGTTCACCCATGACTGTGTGGCCACGCACGCCTCCAACTTAATCATCAAGTTTGCAGACAACACAACAGTAGTAGGCCTGATTACCAACAATGACGAGAGTGTGGTGGGAGTGTGGTGCCAGGAAAATAACCTCTCACCCAACGTCAACAAAACAAAGGAGATTGATTGTGGACTTCAGCAAACAGCAGAGGGAGCACACCCCTATCCACATCGATGGGACCACAGTGGAGAAGGTGGAAAGCTTCAAGTTCCTCGGCGTACACATCACTGACAAACTGCAATGATCCACCCACACAGACAGTGTGGTAAAGAAGGTGCAACAGCGCCTCTTCAACCTCAGGAGGCTGAAGAAATTTGGCACGAAACCTAAAATCCTCACATACTTTTACAGTTGCACAATTGAGACCATCCTGTCGGGCTGTATGACCGCAATGTATGGCAACTGCACCGCCCGTAACCGCAGGGCTATCCAGAGTGTAGTGAGGTCTGCACAACGCATCACCAGAGGGAAATTCCCTGCCTCCAGGACACCTACAGCACCCGATGTCACAGGAAGGCCAAAAAGATCATCAAGGACAACAACCCCCCCTAGTCACTGCCTGTTCATCCCGCTATCATCCAGAAGGCGAGGTCAGTACAAGTGCATCAAAGCTGCGGCCGTGAGATTGAAAAACAGCTTCTATCTCAAGGCCATCAGACTGTTAAATAGTCATCACTAGCACATTAGAGGCTGCTGTCCTCTATACATAGACTTGAAATCACTGGCCACTTTAATAATGGTACACTAGTTACCTTAATAATGTTTACATATTTTGCATTACTCATCTCATATGTATATACTGTATTCTATCCTATTCTACTGTATCTTAGTCTATGCCGCTCTGACATTGCTCGACCATATATTTATATATTCTCAATTCAATTATTCTACTTTAGATTTGTGTGTATTTTGGGTATTGTTGTGAAATTGTTAGATATTACTTGTTAGATATTACTGCACTGTTGGAGCTAGAAACACAAGCATTTCGCTACACCCACAATAACATTTGTATGTGACAAACACAATTTTATTTCACTTGATTTTATTTTATTTTATATGCTGATTGAGTTTGGATTACTTTTTGAGTGATTTCATATCCAATAGGATAACTAAGCCATGACAATCTAAAATAGTCTCTCTATTGAGCTTTGGATCTATCATCCATTTCCCCACTGAGTTACTGGGCTGTTCTCCATTCTACACCTAACACCAAGGTGATCCAGCTCCAGCCCTCCTACTGGAGACAAATTACCATTCCTACATTTGCTATAAAGCTTAGCATACATTGAATTGAATTGATGTGTCCTATATCAAATAAAATAAAATGCCAAGAGAAATGCTAAACCTGCCAAGAAAGTGCCGCCAACCAAAACTCACGGACCATGCAAGGAGGGCATTAATCAGAGAGGCAACAAAGAGGTGTGAGGTGTGTTGTGGTGTGTTTTGGTTGAGGTGTGGTGTATTGTGATGTGGTTTAGTGTGGTATGTTTTGGTTGTGGTGTGTTGTGGTGTGGTGTGTATTGGTGTGTTGAGGTGTGTTTTGTTGTCGTGTGGTTTTGTGTGGTGTGTTGTGTTGTGGTGTGTTGTGGTGTGGTGTGTTTTGGTTGATGTGTGGTGTGATGTGTTTTGGTGTGATGTGTTTTGGTTATGATGTGGTGTGGGTGTTTTGTGCTGTGGATTGTTGTGTTGAGGTGTGTTGTGGTGTATTTTGGTTGTGGTGTGTTGTGGTGTGTTGTGTTGCGTTATGGTGTGTTGAAGTGTGTTGTGGTTGTGGTGTGTTGAGGTGTGTTGTGTTGTGGTGTGTTGTATTATGGTGTGTTGAGGTGCGTTGAGGTGTGCTGTGGTGTGTTGATGTATGTTGTGGTATGTTGAGGTGTATTGTGTTGAGGTGAGTTGTGTTATCATGTGTTGTGTTCAGGTGTGTTGTGGTGTGTATTGCTTTCATGTCGACTATGTTCTAAGGAGTGTCTGGTGTCTGAGTGTTTGAAACCGGAAACTGGGTAAATTTTAGGGAGGCTTGACTAGCATATAGCAATAACAGGAGATTATAAAATACTACCTCCAACTGGTATCCTTGTTTCCTCCACAAACAGAAACATTGGGGATATGTCTCATGATATTTGTTATGTTTCAGGAACATTGGGAATATGTCCCATGATATTTGTGAAATTTCAGGAACATTTACCTCAAGTTCTCTAAAACAATGTCGGAGACACCTTACGGTAGATAAATTAACATTCAATTCTCTGGCAACAGCTCTGGTGGACATTACCGAAGCCGGCATGCAAATTGCACGCTCCCTCAAAACTTGAGACAAATGTGGTATTATGTTGTGTGACAAAACTGCACATTTTAGAGTGGCCTTAGTAATGATCATGCCATGTATCATCTTATTGATATGCGACACCTGTCAGGGGGATGGATTATCTAGGCAAAGGAGAAATGCTCACTAAAGGAATATAATAAATGTGTGCTCAACATTTGAGAGAAATATGAAACATTTCTGGGGTCTTTTATTTCAGCTCATAAAACATGGGACCAACACTTTACATGTTTGAAAGGGATTTTTCTATTTTCACTTTTAATTATCTATCACAGGGAAACTTTATGTAAATGCACTTTTGGCATTTACATGAAAATCCTGGAAGCTTAAGTGGGTTTACATTTGGAGAAAATCATCACTTTTCGAGGTGTTATGTTTATATGTGAAAGCTGCAATTCCTTCCTTCCTCTACTCTCCTTCCTCCACTCCAATCCTCTCTCTGCTCGCTCGCTCCCTCCTTTCTTCTACTCGCTTTCTCTCTCTCTCTCCACTCCTCTCCACTCCTCTCCACTCCTCTCCACTCCTCTCCACTCTTATCTATCCTCTTGAGTTTCTCAATGAAAAACGGCCCAGACTTGAGGAGGGACAGTAGAAAAAAGGTAGGGAGGGAAAGATAGAGGGAGAGAGAGCGAGAGAGAGAGAGCAAGACAGCAAGTGAGAGCGAGACAGGGAGGGGGGAGGGAGAGGGGGATGCAATATACTGCTATTTAGAGGGATAATTGGATAGCAAATATAATGTTGATAGCATGATACATCCAGCGGCTTTGGTCTCCTGTCTCGCCACAGTGCAACAGTATTGGATTAGGTCATTTTCGAGGAGTCAAATAATTGCTGTTGCTTCTGGTTCACACAAAATAATGATTGTGTGGCTGAAATGTGTTTATTTGGTTTTAATCCAGAGAGGTTAGCAAAAGTATTTACATCCTCTATGAGGCTGTGGAGATATTCTAATTGTGGTATTAAAAGAAAACCTGAATCATCAGCATACAATGACACCTTTGTTTTTAAACCACACATTTCTAATCCCTTAATATTATTGTTGGATCTAATTTTAACAGCTAATATTTCAATGGCAATAATAAAATAGATTGGCCGGTAGTGGACAACCTTGTTTTACTACTCTTGACAACCTTGTTTTACTACTCTCTTTCTTAAATGAAGCCATTTTTTACTATTTTACACCTAGGGTTATTATACATAACTTTAACCCATTTCTTAAGAGATTATCCAAAACTGAAATATTTTAGGCATTTATATAAAAACTCCAGTCATACTTTATCAAAAGCGGTTTCAAAATCAGCGTGAAAACCAGGCCTGATTTCCCCTGATATTTCATTAGTATTCTATTGTTTCCCATCCATGTCTTATATTATCTCCAATGTATTATCCATGTAAAAAACCTGTCCGATTAGGAAGAATAATATCTGACTATACCTTTTCAATTCTATGTGCAAAGTATTTAGCTAGAATTTTTGCATCACAACACTGAAGTGTAAGAGGCCTCCAATTTTCTAAATGGACTGGATCTTTATATATACCACTTGGATCCTGTTTCAGTAATAATGAAATCAGACCTTCTTGTTGCGTGTCCGATAATCTACTATTTATATACAGTTGAAGTCAGAAGTTTACTTACACCTTAGCCAAATACATTTAAACTCAGTTTTCCACAATTCCTGACATTTAATTACAGTAAAAATTCCCTGTCTTATGTCAGTTAGGATTGCCACTTTATTTTAAGAATGTGAAATGTCAGAATAATAGTAGAGAGAATGATTTATTTCAGCTTTTATTTCTTTCATCACATTCCCTGTGGGTCAGAAGTTTGCGTACACTCAATTAGTGTTTGGTAGCATTGCCTTTAAATTGTTTAACTTGGGTCAAACGTTTCGGGTAGCCTTCCACAAGCTTCAGACAGTAAGTTGGGTGAATTTTGGCCCATTCCTCCTGACAGAGCTGGTGTACCTGAGTCAGGTTTGTAGGCCTCCTTGCTTGCACAAGTTCTTTCAGTTCTGACAATACGTTTTCTATAGGATTGAGGTCAGGGCTTTGTGATGGCCCCTCCAATACCTTGACTTTGTTGTCCTTAAGCCATTTTGCCTCAACTTTGGAAGTATGCTTGGGGTCATTGTCCATTTGGAAGACCCATTTGCGATCAAGCTTTAACTTCCTGACTGATGTCTTGAGATGTTGCTTCAAAATACCCACATAATTTTCCTGCCTCATGATGCCATCTATTTTGTGAAGTGCACCAGTCCCTCCTGCAGCAAAGCACCCCCACAACATGATGCTGCCAACCCCATGCTACACGACGCTTGGGATGGTGTTCTTCCACTTGCAAGCCTCGCCCTTTTTCCACCAAACATAACGATGGTCATTATGGCCAAACAGTTCTATTTTTGTTTCATCAGACCAGAGGACATTTCTCCAAAAAGTATGATCTTTGTCCCCATGTGCAGTTGTAAACCATAGTCTGGCTTTTTTATGGTGGTTTTGGAGCAGTGGCTTCTTCCTTGCTGAGCAGCCTTTCAAGTTATGTTGATATAGGACTCGTTTTACTGTGGATATAGATACTTTTGTACCTGTTTCCTCCAGCATCTTCACAAGGTCTTTTGCTGTTGTTCTGGGATAGATTTGCACTTTTTGCACCAAAGTACGTTCATCTCTAGGAGACAGAACGCATCTCCGTCCTGAGCGGTATGACAGGTGCGTCGTCCCATGGTGTTTATACATGCATACTATTGTTTGTACAGATGAACGTGGTACCTTCAGGCATTTGGAAATTGCTATTAAGGATGAACCAGACTTGTGGAGGTGTACCATTTTTTTCTGAGGTCTTGGCTGATTTCTATACATTTTCCCATGATGTCAAGCAAAGAGGAACTGCATTTGAAGGTAGGCCTTGAAATACATCCACAGGTACACATCTAATTGACAAAAAGTATGTACATTAGCCTATCAGAAGCTTCTAAAGCCATGACATCATTTTCTGGAATTTTCTAAGCTATTTAAATGCACCTTGAACTTACTGTCTGTAAACTTCTGACCCACTGTAATTGTGATACAATGAATTATAAGTGAAATAATCTGTCTGTAAACAATTGTTGGAAAAATTACTTGTGTCATGCACAAAGTAGATGTCCTAACTGACTTGCCAAAACTATAGTTTGTTAACAAGACATTTGTGGAGTGGTTGAAACATGAGTTTTAATGACTCCAACCTAAGTGTATGTAAACTTCTGACTTCAACTGTATATTTCGCCCCCCCAACCCTTTTTCCATAAAACCTCATCTAAAATTGTTGAATGTGTAAGCAATAGATATTATATTCCTTCTCTTTTAGCCAGGTAAATACTGATTGTCTTTTCTTTTTATCTGCTAAGCCATTACATTTACAACTGGCTATACTTATTTCACCTCTTACCATAATGAGACTCAAGTTTCAATTCTAATTTGTTTGTAAACATACTATTAAAAAGTAACATGATGACATAGTGTCTATATAGCTTTACCTTGATATTTAGATTGCTACTAAGTAAACCTCCAATTGGTCCCCACTAAACCTCCAATTGGTCCCCACCCACTAAATCCCCTCCTCATGCCGAGTTGGGTTGTCATCCCAATGCCCGGCAGATGTCCACCGACCCCCTGGATCCCATGGCCCCAGAGAGACCAGGACCCATCCTTCGAAAGACACACAGTGCCACCCACAACACAGAACCAGATCAACCGCCAAATGCATTTCCATCGCCCTCACCGCGATTTGTATTATATATAGCCATTACAAAATATAAATACTTAAAAAATCCTTTTTATCTAATTTTCCAAAATTAGCTATTAATATTTGTCGTAATGTTGGCAGTTTATGCAAAGGATTTTCACCTCAAACCAGTCTCGCCATTACCAAAATGACATTATGGCAAGCAATTATTATTTCAGCAAACAATTATTGTGATTCATCCTATATTGTCCCTAACATCTTTCACTCCCTCACAACAGTTGTGGGACACACACGGACACACACACACACACACACACACACACACACACACACACTCAACCCCTTTCCCCCAAGAAAACCATAGAATCAGATTCTGAACAGTTGCACCATCCCAGAGCCCAACTAAAGAAAGGTCTTGATTTATGAATGCATATACAGTTGCAGTTGTATGAGAAGGCCTGCAAAACGGAGCAAAAAAATGGGCAGAAATGGGGAGGTTTGATTAACCATTGTCATGTCCCAGGTGATGGAGGTCAGATATACCCCCTTCCGCTGAGACCCTGAAACACCCACACATGGTCCCCCATAGTAGCAGCTTTGATAATTTCCTTGTATATTGTGCTCTCCCATCAGGGGGCTCTGGCTTTGCAGGACCAACCCTGCCAGGCAGGCTCAGAAGCTTGACAGCCCCCATCAGGGGGCTCTAGAAGGTCTCTGACCGCATTTTTGCTGCATAAAGGCCGCTTACAGCAGGCCCATAAAACAGATAGGGACTTCTCCTTAGTATCTGGGTCGTTCAGGTGGTTGTCTAGGGAATAGGTACATGTGTTTGTGGGTAGGTGCTCATACTCCAAAACACATGAATTCACAGTTGTCAAACAATTGGTTTGACAATTATTTTTTTTCCACTCCGCTCCGCTCCTCCCCTTTCCTCACCTCCCCTTTCCTCCCCTCCCCTCTTCTCTCCTCCATGCTACTCTTTAGAAAAAACATGTTTCACCTTTATTTAACCAGGTAGGCTAGTTGAGAACAAGTTCTCATTTACAACTGCGACCTGGCCAAGATAAAGCAAAGCAGTTCGACACATACAACAACACAGAGTTACACATGGGATCAACAAACATACAGTCAATAATACAGTAGAAAAAGTCTATATACAGTGTGTGCAAATGAGGTAAGATAAGGGAGGTAAGACAATAAATAGGCCATGGTTGCGAATTAACTACAATATAGCAATTAAACACTGGAGAGAATAGATGTGCAGAAGATGAATGTGCAAGTAGAGATACTGAGGTGCAAAGGAGCAAGATAAATAAATAAATAAATACAGTATTGGGATGAGGTAGTTGGATGGGCTATTTACAGATGGGCTATGAACAAGTGCAGTGATCTGTGATAGGGAGTTTTTCCTAGCCACCGTGCTTCTACACCTGCATTGCTTGCTGTTAGGGGTGTTAGGCTGGGTTTCTGTACAGCACTTTGAGATATCAGCTGATGTAAGAAGGGCTATATAAATTAATTTGATTTGATTTGATATGTGAGTTGCTCTGACAGCTGGTGCTTAAAGCTAGTGAGGGAGATATGAGTCTCCAGCTTCAGTGATTCTACTGTCCTCTCCCCTCCCATCTCTTCTTCTCGCCTTTCCCCCTCTCCCCTCCCCTCTTCTCCACTCCTCCTCCCCTCTTCATTCCCCTCCCATCCACTCGCCTCCCCTCCTCACCTCTCTGTGCCGGGCTAGTCAGTAACATGAACAAGGCCACAGCTGTGATGGTACTGTAGCTGGTCGCACTGTTTAAAAACCTCTTTGGGATAGGGGGCGGTATTTTCAAGTCCGGATGAAAAGTGTGCCCACAATAAACTGCCTGCTACTCAGGCCCAGAAGCTAGGATATGCATATAATTGGTAGATTTGGATAGAAACCACTCTAAAGATTCTAAAACTGTTAAAATAATGTCTGTGAGTATAACAGAACTTATTTGGCAGGCAAAACCCTGAGGACAAACCACCCAGGAATGTTTGTTGTTGTTGAGTTAACTGTGTTTTCTATTAGTTTCTATGGAGAACTAGATTTATGAGGCACTTGGTTGCAGTTCCTATGGCTTCCACTAGATGTCAACAGTCTTTAGAAATTGGTTGATGTTTTTCCTTTGAGAAATGAAGAAGTACGGCTATTCAGAATGAGAGTCAAGCCAAGTGTACTTTTTTGTTTGCGGCACGCGACCAGTAGCTCGCTGCACTTTGATTTTACCCGCTATGGAACACAGTATATTCTGTCTTAAATTTTATCGATTATTTACGTTTTGAGATACCTAAGGATGGATTAGGAAAGTTGTTTGAAATGTTTGGACAAAGTTTACAGGTAACTTATTAGATCAATTGTCGTCATGTTGGGCGAGTTGGAACCGGTGTTTTTCTGAATCAAACGCGCCAAAGAAATTGACATTTTCTGAATATAAAAAAGGAGTTTATCGAACAACAGGACCATTTGTGATGTTTCTGGGACATATTGGAGTGCCAACAGAAGAAGATCTTCAAAGGTAAGGCATGAATTATATCGTTATTTATGACTTTTGAGTCGCACCTGCTTGGTTGAAATATGATTTTTGTGTGTTTGTATGGTGAGGTGCTGTCCTCAGATAATCGCATGGTTTGCTTTCGCCATAAAGCCCTTTTGAAATCTGACACGGTGGCTGGATTAACAAGAAGTTAAGCTTTATTTTGACATATTGCATGTGTATTTTCAAGAATGTTAAATATTTCGAATAAGTTAATTTGAATTTCGCGCTCTGCAATTTCACCGGATGTTGTCGAATCGTTCCGCTAGTGGAACATCTAGCCATAATAGGTAGCCCTGACCTCCTACTGAAACAGGGGGAAATGAGAATAGGATAGAGAGAGATGGAGCAGCGGTATCATGTGTTCCACAAATTTTGTCAATTTTAATCAAATTTGGGGGAAAATACTGGTGGTTAGCAGTAAATTAGCTGCACTTGGATATAATGAAAGGATTGTTGAAATACGATAAAAACAACCAAGCCCTCGCCCCTACCAACTTGCTCAGAAGGCTTTGGGGTCCTTGCATATGGCAGAGGCATGAGTGAATGAGTAAATACAGGGCTGCAGGGCGAGTGAATTAGTAAATAGGGGGCTGAGGGGCGAGTGACTGAGTAGATATAGGGCTGAGGGGCGAGTGAATAAGTAAGTAGAGGGCTGAGGGGCGAGTGAATGAGTAAATAGAGAGCTGAGGGGCAAGTCAATGAGTAAGTATAGGGCTGAGGGACGAGTAAATAGAGGGCTGAGGGGCGAGTGAATAAGTAAGTAGAGGGCTGAGGGGCGAGTGAATGAGTAAATAGAGGGCTGAGGGGCAAGTCAATGAGTAAATATAGTGCTGAGGGACGAGTGAACGAGTAAACAGAGGGCTGAGGGGAGAGTGAATGAGTAAATATAGTGCTGAGGGGTGAGTAAATGAGCAAACAGAGGGATGAGGGGCAAGTGAATTAGTAAATATAGGGCTGAGGGGCGAGTGAATGAGTAAATAGAGGGCTGAGAGGCGAGTGAACGAGTAAATATAGGGCTGAGGGGTGAGTGAATGAGTAAATAGAGGGCTGAGGGGTGAGTGAATGAGTAAATAGAGGGCTGAGGGGTGAGTGAATGAGTAAATAGAGGGCTGAGGGGTGAATGAATGAGTAAATAGAGGGCTGAGGGGTGAGTGAATCAGTAAATAGATGGCTGAGGGGCGAGTGCATGAGTTAATAGAGGGCTGAGGGGCGAGTGAATTTGTAAATAGAGGGCTGAAGGACGAGTGAATGAGTAAATATAGGAATGAGGGGTGAAAGGGGAAGGAATTGGAATGGGATTCAGCAAGAGTCATTGTTTTGAAATATTATATGAGGGCTATTTTTTGAAATTACAGACTTAAATGACATTTTCCCATTTCTGCACACAATCAAATATTGCTCTAACAGCCCTAAACCCAGAGAAAGACAATCAAAATCACTTTAAAGCACTATAACACTGTTAATACAGGAAGTGAATTGTCTTTCTTAATGTTTCAATGAGGTCAGTTCTATATTTTAGTGTCACTGTTTTGTGTGTGTGTGCGTGTGTGCGTGCGTCCATGCATGTGTGAATGTGTGTGTGTGTGTGTCTGTTTGTGTGTATGTGTGGCCGTGTGACTCTGCTCTGTGTAGCTTCATGGAGTACTGAAACAGTTAATGTAATTTCCACTAGTGGAGCAGGAGCAGTAAACATGGTCAGGGGGCGTAACTAATTTGCACCGTGATATTGCCAGGGCCTTGGCTGAGAACACACGCTAACAAATTGCTGCTTAGACAAGCAAATCAACAGGGACCACAGAGCTGTTTTACTGGGGGCTCAGAGGGGCTGTGTGTGCGTAACTGTGTGTGTGTGTGTGTGTGTGTGTGTGTGTGTGTGTGTGTGTGTGTGTGTGTGTGTGTGTGTGTGTGTGTGTGTGTGTGTGTGTGTGTGAGTGTGAATATTTGTGTGTGTGTGTGTGTGTGTGTGTGTGTGTGTGTGTGTGTGTGTGTGTGTGTGTGTGCGTCTAATACTGGGTGTTCTGAAAGGCACTGACGACACAGTGGGAGAGAGGACTGGGATTTCCTAACTAGCATGGTTATGTAGTGACTGTTTGAGGGAATGTAGCCTTCATTTATTCATCACTAATATGGCATCCATATTAGGAAGTCACTTAATTGTCACATGAAACTCCCTCAGGTGTCATACAAAACGCTTTCAGTAGTCAGACATTTCCTAGTACGTCTACACGCAGTGGGAAAGGGAACAGATGCAAGATGGCGCCAACAGAGATGGTAGCCTCGCTTCGCGTTCTTAGGAAACTATGCAGTATTTTGTTTTTTTTTGTGTATAATTTATTACATTGTTACCCCAGGAAATCTTAAGTCTAATTACATACAGCCAGGAGGAACTATTGGATATAATAGCAACGTCAACTTACCAAGATTACAACCAGGAATACGACTTTCACGAAGTGGATCCTCTGTTCCGACCACCACCCAGGACAATGGATCTGATCTCAGTAGGCGATCCAAAACAACGGCGCCGCAGAAGGGGCAGACGGAGTGGTCTTCTGATCAGGCTCCATAGACGGGCACATCGCTTACCGCTCCCGAGTATACTACTCGCCAACGTCCAGTCTGACAACAACGTAGACAGAATTCGAGCAAGGGTTGCCTTCCAGAGAGATATCAGAGATTGTAACCTTCTCAATTTCATTGAACCATGGCTCACTCGGGACATGTTATCAGAGTCGGTAGAGCCACCCGGTTTCTTCACGCATCGCGCCGACAGAAACAAACATCTCTCTGGTAAGAAGAAGGGTGGGGGTGTATGCCTTATGATTAACGATTTGTGGTGTAACCATAACATACAGGAACTCAAGTCCTTTTGTTCACGTGACCTAGAATTCCTTACAATCAAATGACGACCACATTATCTACAAAGAGAATAATCTTTGATTATAATCACAGCCCTGTATATCCCCCCCAAGCAGACACCTCAACGGTCCTGAAGGAACTTCACTGGACTCTATGTAAACTGGAAACCACATATCCTGAGGCTGTATTAATTGGAACTGTGGATTTTAACAAAGCTAATCTGAAAACAAGGCTCCCTAAATTTTATCAGCATATCGAATGCGTGACTCGATCTTTGCTTCTCCAACTTCCACGACGCATACAAATCCCTCCCCTGCCCTCCTTTTGGTAAATCTGACCACGACTCCATTTTGTTGCTCCCCAGCCTATAGACAGAAACTAAAACAGGAAACGCCCATGCTCAGGTCTGTTCAATGCTGGTCCGACCAATCGGATTACACACTTCAAGATTGCTTCAATCACACTGACTGGGATATGTTCCGGATAGACTCAGACAACAACATTTATGTATACGCAGACTCAGTGCGTGAGTTTATTAGCAAGTGCATTGGTGATGTTGTACCCACGATGACTATTAAAACCTTCCCTAACCAGAAATTGTGGACTGATGGTAGCATTCGCACAAAACTAAAAGCGCGAACCACTGCTTTTAATCATGGCAAGACGACCGGAAACATGACCGAATGTAGCTATTCCCTTCTCAAGGCAATCAAACAAGGTAATCATCAGTATTGTCACGGTTGTCGTCGGTGATGGAGGACCAAAACGCAGCAGGTATGTGTATGCTCATCTTGATGATTATTTATTTTCAAAATGAATACCAAAACAACAAAACACGGGAACTAACGAACGAACAACAACAAACAGTCTGGCAAAGCATAAGGCTCAACACAGAACAATCACCCACGATCACAAACACACCCCAATATATGGGACTCTCAATCAAAGGCAAAGAGAAAACACCTGCCTTCAATTGAGAGTCCCAACCCCAATTAATCACCCATAGACTTACACTCACTAGATTCCACATAGACATACATAAACCTAGACCATAAACCAAAACCCCGGAAATACTAAATCATACACCCTTTAAACAAACACACCACCCTGAACCACATAAAACAAATACCCTCTGCCACGTCCTGACCAAACTACAATACTAATTAACCTTTATACTGGCCAGGACGTGACAAGTATAGAGACAAAGTAGAGTCGCAATTCAATGGCTAAAACACGAGACGTATGCGGCAGGGTCTACAGTCAATCACGGATTTCAAAACGAAATCCAGCCCCATCGCGGACACCGACGTCTTGCTCCCAGACAAATTAAACAACCTCTTTGCTCGCTTTGGGGACAATACAGTGACACTGACACGGCCCGCTACCGAAACCTGTTGGACTCTCCATCACCGTGGCCAACGTGAGTAAAACATTTATACGTGTTGACACTCGCAAGGCTGCCGGCCCAGACGGCATCCCCAGCCGGGTCCTCAGAGCGTGCACAGACCAGCTGACTGGTGTGTTTACGTACGTATTCAATCAATCCGTATCCCAGTCTGCTGTACCCACATGCTTCAAGATGGCCACCATTGTTCCTGTTCCCAAGAAAGCTAAGGTAACTGAGCTAAACGACTATCGCCCTGTAGCACTCACTTCTGTCATCATGAAGTGCTTTGAGAGACTAGTCAAGGATAATATCATCTCCACACTACCTGATACCCTTGACCCACTCCAATTTGCTTACCACCCCAATAGGTCCACATACGACGCAATCGCAATCCCACTGCGCACTGCCCTAACCCATCTGGACAAGAGGAATACCTATGTAAGAATGCTGTTCATCTGTGAACCCCGCCCTGTGCAACTGGGTCCTGGACTTTCTGACGGGCCGCCCCAGGTGGTGAGGGTAGGAAACAACATCTCCACCTCGCTGATCCACAACACTGGGGCTCCACAAGGGTGCATTCTCAGCCCTCTCCTGTACTCCCTGTTCCCCCATGACTGCGTGGCCATGCACGCCTCCAACTCAATTATCAAGTTTGCAGACGACACTACAGTGGTAGGCTTTATTACAAACAACGACGAGACGGCCTACAGGGAGAAGATGAGGGCCCTCAGAGTGTGGTGTCAGGAAAATAACCTCACACAAAGGAGATGATCGTGGACTTCAGGAAACATCAGAGGGAGCACCCCACATCCACATCAACGGGACAGCAGTAGAGAAGGTAGAAAGTTAAGTTCCTCCGCGTACACATCACGGACAAACTGAAATGGTCCACCCACACAGACAGCGTGGTGAAGAAGGCGCAACAGCACCTCTTCAACGTCAGGAGGCTGAAGAAATTTTGCTTGTCACCAAAAACACTCACAAACTTTTACAGATGCACAATCGAGAGCATACCTTCTGGCCTTATCACCGACTGGTATGGCAACTGCTCAGCCCACAACCGTAAGGCTCTCCAGAGGGTAGTGAGGTCTGTACAACGCATCGCCGGGGGCAAGCTACCTGCCCTCCAGGACACATACATTACCCAATGTCACAGGAAGGCCAAAAAGATAATCAAGGATAACAACCACCCGAGCCACTGCCTGTTCACCCCACTATCATCCAGAAGGCAAGGTCAGTACAGGTGCATCAAAGCTGGGACCGAGAGTCTGAAAATCAGCTTCTCTCTCAAGGCCATCAGGCTGTTAAACAGCCATCACTAACATTGAGTGGCTGCTGCCAACATACAGACTCAAATCTCTTGTACTTTAATAATTAATAATTAGATGTAATAAATGTATCACCAGTCCCCTTCAACAATGCCACTTTATATAATGTTTACATACCCTACATTACTCATCTCATATGTATATACTGTACTCTATACCATCTACTGCATCTTGCCTATGCCACACGGCCATCTCTTGTCCATATATTTATTTGTACTTATTCTTATTCATTCCTTTACACTTGCGTGTATAAGGTAGTTGTTGTGAAATTGTTACATTACTTGTTAGATATTACTGCCCTGTCGGAACTAGAAGCACAGCATTTCGCTACACTCACATTAACATCTGCTAACCATGTGTATGTGACCAATACAATTTGATTTGATTTGAACAGGATAACCTTAGAATGATTAAAGACTCAAATCAAGACACTATGGCCACCTCCAAAATCCATAACACCAATGACAACAAAATAAAATATCATTACCTGATCGTCCGTCCCGTTGGAAGTCTACATGGTACCACTCCCCATCGTTGACCTTCTTGTTGACGGCCCTGGTCTTGGTGGTCCCGGACCCCATGTCCAGCAGTAAATACAGGTGTCCTTCCAGCATCTCGATGGCAAAGAAGTCCACCTTCAACGTCAGGGGGCTCTTGGAATCCTTGAATTCAATTAAATCAAACTTTATTTAAAGATCATTTAGAGACCCAACACACAGTAAAAAAGTTAAGATAAAAAAAGAAATCAGGATGAATATAATATCATAAAACAAGCAAAAAATGTAAAATTATTTAAGAAAATAATATTGTAATCACCTTGGGGGCCTGTTTGAGCTTGCCGTGGCTGAAGAGGAGAAGCCCGCTGGGCTCTGTGGTACGGAAGTCAAAGGAGATGGAGCCTGTCTTCTTGGCGTTCCATTTATTGAGAGTTATGAAGGACTCTGGGGTCTCGAAGGTGATGGGGTCAAGGGTTGCCACGTTCTCACATTTGAAAGCCACGATGCCATGAACCTTCATCTTGGCATCACCCAGTTTGGCCATCCTGGACAGCTCGAGCCGCACGTCGTTGTTTTTGTACACAACCTAGGTTGATGGAGGGAGGAAAGGGGAAGGGAAGGGAGAAACAGTTCATCCATCTGGCCAAAAGTAATGCTATATATAGTAAATAGGGTGCCATTTAGAACACAGACAGTCTTTGGAAGTGTATGACCAGAAATTGTACAATATTCCTTAAATAGTGCACTACTGGCCAAAGGTAGTGCACTTTAAAGCGTTCTATTTTGTATGCACCCCATGTTTGGAAGTGTATGTGTGTGTCAGTCAGAATTATTTTTGCAGAACCCAATCACTTGGAGAAGTAAAAACGCTTTGAGAAAAGCATATGTCATTTCCTCTTTTGAATGTAAACATTAACTTGAGATAAATCGAGACCTGTATCAGAATAAACTATTGCAGCCTCAACCTTTGAAAACTGGCATATTTTGCAGAGCTTTTGAAAAGGGCATAATTTGAATGTAATTGAAATGCAATTTCACAACGATCTGACTTTTTACAGGAAATTACAACAATATATGTATTCAGTAATCAATACAGAAAAATTTGAACTTAAGAATGTTTATCTATGTTATCATATGTTATTGACCTTTGTGTATAGTTTTGTAAAAAGGTACATTATTTAGCTTTCAATTAGCTTTACTGTATAGCGCTGTGATGTGTAATGACATGAAACTCAGGAAGGTAGCTATGTTTGGTACTAATGCAGACAGACCACTGTCTTGTTCTCCCAGGACCTTCAGACCAGTGTCTTGTCCCCCCAGGAACTTCAGAACACTGCATTGTTCCCCCAGGACCCTCAGACCACTGTATTGTTCCCCCAGGACCTTCAGAACACTGTCTTGTTCCCCCAGCCTCACCCGCTTTGTTTATGTGTAATTGCTGCTGGTCTTGTCATGCAGGGCTCCTGCAAAAGAGACCTTGGCCTCAATGGGACTCCATGTTAAAATAAAGGTTAAAAAAAATGTATATTGTTTTGTACTGTACATAAAAAGGACAATTTTCTCTTATTGCAAATAGCAGCAGAGCTGTGTTGTGTGTGATGCGATATGCTCTGGTTTGTAACCTGAGTGGAGACCACAGTCTTGTTCCCTCAGGACCCGTAGCAGCAGCCATGTCAGCAGTTTTTGCAGGACTCTAACTAGGGTCCTGCTTGGCCCACCCGTGCGTGACGAGCTGCTGTAGCTCTACTGTGGCACTACCTTTCACCTCGGTCCACCTGAGGCAACAGTGGGGCACAACACAGCACAGTGGATCAGGGCATTAGTGTAGCAGGGAGGCCATATTTAGGCAAAGAAGTGGCCGTAACCGAGGTGGTTTGGTGAACCACCCTTTTGTGATTAGTATAGCCTTGATTGAAAAATGAAGACTTGGGTTAACTCCCTGAGCAAATGCCTTGGCTTGGGGTGGGTGGTTAAGTAGATAGGTAGGTAGGTAGGTAGGTAGGTCGGTCGGTCGGTCGGTCGGTCGGTCGGTCGGTCGGTCGGTCGGTCGGTCGGTCAGTGGGAGGGAGGGAGGAAGGGAGTTGTTGGATGTATTTGTTAAGTGAGAGATGGAGAGTGAACAAGTGTTGCAGTAAAACATGCTGGTACTGTAGGTAGGTAATGTAGGTAGGTACTCTAGGGAGGTGGCAAAGTGTGTGGGTCTGTGTGGAAGGAGGGAGGTGGCTAAGTGTGTGGGTCTGTAAGGAGGGACGGAGGTGGCTAAGTGAGTGGGTCTGTGAAGAGGGACGGAGGTTGCTAAGTGTGTGGAGGGAGGGAGATGGCTAAGTCTGTGGGTCTGTGTGGAAGTAGGGAGGTAGGGAAGTGTTTGTGAAGAGAGAGACGGAGAGTGATGAGAGCTAACAGCTGTACACGATGCAGGTGTTGCAGTAAAAACGCTAATTAAGGCCTCAACAGGAAACCTGATTAAAATATACCCTGCTGATGATGGATGTGCCTCTCACTACCAATCTATAGCCATCTAAATTCATTAAGCTCTCTCTCTCTCTCTCTCTCTCTCTCTCTCTCTCACTCACACACACACACACACACACACACACACACACACAGTCTTGCGCAGCTAACCTTGAAGGGACATACAATTCAGTCCCATTAAAAATCCTATTTTCCCTAACCCCTAACCCTAACCCTAACCTTAACCCTAACCTGAACCTTAACCCAAAACCTAACCTTAACCCTAAATCTAAATCTAACCCTAACCCTAAAACTAACCCAAGCACCTAACGCTAACCCTAAAACTAACCCTAGCTCCTAACCCTAAAACCAACCCTAGCTCCTAACCCTAACCCTAAAACTAACCCTAGCTCCTAACCATAACTCTAAAACTAACCCTAGCTCCTAAAACCCAAACCCTAAAACTAACCCTAGCTCCTAACCCTAACCCTAAACCTAATTCTAACCCTAACACCAATTTTAACCTTAAACCTAAACCCCCTAGAAATAGCATTTGACCTTGTGGGGACCAACATTTTTGTTGTGGGGACTTCTGGACCCCATATGTATAGTTAAACATGTCCACACACACACACACACACACACACACACACACACACACACACACACACAGGAGCTGACAGGAGGACTAAAGAGGCTGCGTCCCAAATTGCACCCTATTTCCTATGTAGTGCACTACTCTTTACCAGCGGCTAGGCTAAAGCTGAATCAGCAGTACTTCATTAAATACCAAGCTATAATGCCATTAAGGAGGGATAAAAGTCCACTAAACATTTTTTTTAACCTTTATTTAACTAGGCAAGTCAGTTAAGAACAAAATCATATTTTAAATGACGGCATAGCAACAGTGGGTTAACTGCCTTGTTCATGGGCAGAACGACAGATATTTACCTTGTCAACTCGGGGATTCGATTTAGCAACACTTTCGGTTACTGGCCCAACACTCTAACCACTAGGCTACCTGCCACCCCAAACATTGATGACAAGCATCACTGTACAGTACCATATTGCACTGAATAAAATTGACCAAGTGAACAATCTTATTATGCTTTGTTGAGGTATCTGAAATTAAATACCAAGTATCGTAAGAGGATAATAGCAGACAGTTAGAGAGTTTGGCATGTTTTATATAGTGTAAGATCTGCGTCCTATATGACATCCAGTTCCCTATAGTATGCATTACTTTTGAAAAGATCCCTATGCCATTTGGGATGATGCCACAGAGAGTAATCCAGTGTGTCATCTTTGATATAGTGTAAGGAGAATGAATGGAGTACTGTTGTTGGGTGGCCTCCCAGAGAGTGTCAGCATCCCAAATGGCACCCCATTCCCTTTAAAGTGCACTACTTTCTTACCAAAACTATGGGCTGGTCAAAAGTACTACACTATGTAGGGAATAGGGTGCCATTTGAGACACACACACAGTAGTGTAGATGGCTCCCCTAGCTGCACAGACTACAATATCTTCCTATTATCTTCCTCTCAGAGTTGTCTTTAGTGATTATACACCATTAGGAACAGGGAGAACTCCCAAAATAAATGGTAGAAGAAGTGGTCATTATAAATGTGTTATAGTATTGACTTCATTTATAGCCAAGGCTTTTGAATATGTCACGTTCGTGTGTATAGACGGACCAAGGCACAGCGAATGTTGAGTTCCATATTATTTATCCCATAACCCACAGGTGGAAAAAATGCTACTTAAGCATGATCCCCAATTAGAGACAGCGATAACCAGCTGCCTCTAATTGGGAATCATACAAATCACCAACATAGAAAATAAACCTAGAACCCCACATAGAAAATATCAACTAGAACAACCTCCCAGTCACGCCCTGACCTACTCTACCATAGAAAATAAAAGCTTTCTATGGTCAGGTCGTGACAGAATACAGATTCTGACTTAATCTTTAAGGGTTTTGTGAATACAGATTCTGACTTAATCTATAATGCTTTAGTAAATACATATTCTGACTCTTAATCTATAAGGTTTTTGTAAATACAGATTCTGATTTAATCTATAAAGTCTTTGTAAATACAGATGACGACTTAATCTTTAAGGGTTTTGTAAATACAGATTCTGATATACTCTGTAAGGGTTTTGTGAATACAGATTCTGACTTAATGTATAAGGGTTTAGTGAATACAGATGCGGACTCTTAATCTATACATTTTTTGTGAATACAGATTCTGACTCTTAATCTATAAGGTTTTTGTGAATACAATAAATAATACTGTAGCTCAACAAACAGCAAAGTGTGAACAACAGAACAGTTATAGTGTTAGGAAAATGAGTGTGGAGAAATGATGTGGCATAATCTTCATCTAATCTATATGACATGACACTGTTCCTGGTCCTTTAAAAATGTTTCCTTTGAACGCCAAATCAATATTCAATGTGAAGCTAAGGTTGTGTCGACAGCTAGGCTCAGTAGGAGCTACGTCTTTAACAGTGTCCCGCAGGGGTGCAGAGAAATAACACTCTCTCCCTCTCTCCCCTCTCCTCTCTCCTCTCTCCCCTCTCCCCTCTCCAATTGTGCCTCAATCTGACGGACACCGGATTGAGGTAAGGACCAAGTTGAAAAATAAAATAAAAAACATTGCAAAAACTACAGCTATCTGTTTTGGTAATTACAAATATATGTGGACGTAGCACGCCTGTGTGGTATGAAGATGCTGTACGGCCAAACGGCTCATGTTGGATGGGTTTTAATGGTGGGAAAACAATGCAGTTGTTTCCTTGTTATGCTTGGTATTCACCTGAAAACAGGCTCAGCTCTGGTGGGAGCATGTTAGTAAGGAGCTTTGTTTATCTGTCTGTGTGTGTTGTATTTCTCACTGAACAGCAGCCATTTACCTATTTATCTGTATATTTTGGAGTGAAATCTATGGAGGAGAGCAGAGCAGGGCATGACAATTAGACAAGTCAGTAGTGACTGTACTGTAGTTGTCTCTACAGATCCTCAGTAGTGACTGTACTGTACTGTAGTTGTCTCTACAGTGCTTCAGTAGTGACTGTACTGTAGTTGTCTCTACAGAGCTTCAGTAGTGACTTTACATTTACATTTTAGTCATTTAGCAGATGCTCTTATCCAGAGCGACTTACAGTAGTGAATGCATACATTTCATACATTTTTTCCCTGTACTGGTCCCCCATGGGAAGCAAACCCACAACCCTGGCGTTGCAAACACCATGCTCTACCAACTGAGCCACACGGGACCGATGTAGTTGTCTCTACGGTGCTTCAGTAGTGACTGTACTGTAGTTGACTCTACGGTGCTCCAGCACCATTATACTGTCTAATATAATATATGCCTTATGGCTTTTGCTCTAATTGAAAGTGATATACAGTCATGCTTACATACAACTTACTTGTGGGTAGTCCCGGGAATCGAACCCACTATCCTGCCATTGCATGCTCTACCAATTGAGCTACAGAAGACCACTACAGGACAGTACAGATGTAGGATCTTCTACAGCAGGAAAATATGGTAATGGGTATTTTTTGGAAGGGTTGATACATTTGTCATTACGGCAAATCAATTATAACATTTTAAAGTGGAAATTACAAACCGTAGAAGCCTTTTTAAACTTTTTAATACAGTACTGCTGTACAGGGAAAGTTTCATCAGAGACAATTGGAAACCTTTATAATAATAAAACTCTACACTAGTACAGACAACTAACTGAATTGGATGCAGTTCTAATATTTTGCATCTTGATATTTCATCTGATCTCTTTGAGAAACAGTGTCATGAGTGCTATCTTTGAATTCCCTGTCATAAATCAGCCAAGGCGCAGCATGCTGGTAGTTCCACATATTTTATTAGTGAACCCGAACAAAACAAGAAACAGGTGAAACTGAAACAAACGTGACGTTCTGTGGCTGCACAAACACAGCTGCACAAAAACAAGATCCCATGAAAACACAGGGAAAAACAGGCTGCCTAAGTATGGCTTCCAATCAGAGACAATGAATGACAGCTGCCTCTGATTGGAAACCATACCCGGCCAAAACATAGAACACAAAACATAGAATGCCCACCCACCTATCACACCCTGACCTAACTAAACAGAGAAAACACAGCTCTCCTAGGTCAGAGCATGACAGTACCCCCCCCCCCCAAGGTGCAGACTCCCGGCCGCGAACCTGAACCTATTGGGGAGGGCCCGGGTGGGCATCTATAATTGGCGGCGGCCCTGGTTCCAGGCGTAGCACCCCCCCCCCGCCCACTGATCCCCCCGCTTCTGTGTGTCCGGAGGAACCAGTCCGTGGATCACCGCCGGAGGTGAACGGAAAGGCTGGAGCAACGAACCGCCCTTGCTGTCTCTGCCTTGTCGGTTCCCCTCTTCCCACTGGGATTCTCTGCCTCTAACCCTTTTACAGGGGCTGAGTCACTGACTTACTGGTGTTCTTCCATGCCGTCCATGGGAGGGGTGCGTCACTTGAGTAGGTTGAGCCACTGACGTGGTCTTCCTGTCTGGGTTGGCGCCCCCCCCTTGGGTTGTGCCGTGGCGGACATCTTTGTGGGCTATACTCGGCCTTGTCTTCGGACGGTAAGTTGGTGGTTGTAGATATCCCTCTAGTGGTGTGGGGGCTGTGCTTTGGCAAAGTGGGTGGGGTTATATCCTGCCTGTTTGGCCCTGTCCGGGGGTATCATCGGATGGGGCCACAGTGTCTTCTGATCCCTCCTGTCTCAGCCTCCAGTATTTATGCTGCAGTAGTTTATGTGTCGGGGGGCTAGGGTCAGTCTGTTACATCTGGAGTATTCTCTTGTCTTATCCAGTGTCCTGTGTGAATGTAAATATGCTCTCTCTAATTCTCTCTTTCTTTCTTTCTTTCTTTCTTTCTTTCTCTCGGAGGACCTGAGCCTTAGGACTACCTGGCATGATGACTCCTTGCTGTCCCCAGTCCACCTGGCCATGCTGCTGCTCCAGTTTCAACTGTTCTGCCTGCGGCTACGGAACCCTGACCTGTTCACCGGACGTGCTTGTTGCACCCTCGACAATTACTATGATTATTATTATTTGACCATGCTGGTCATTTACGAACATTTTAACATCTTGACCATGTTCTGTTATAATATCCACCCGGCACAGCCAGAAGAGGACTGGCCACCCCTCATAGCCTGGTTCCTCTCTAGGTTTCTTCCTAGGTTTTTGGCCTTTCTCAGGAGTTTTTCCTAGGGAGTTTTTCCCAGCCACCGTGCTTCTTTCACATGCATTGCTTGCTGTTTGGGGTTTTAGGCTGGGTTTCTGTACAGCACTTTGAGATTTCAGCTGATGTACGAAGGGCTATATAAATAAATTTGATTTGATTTGATTTGACTGGAACGCCAACCGCCGCTGAAGACTCTGGGCTGAAGGCCGCCGCTGAAGACTCTGGGCTGCAGACCGCCGCTGAAGACTCTGGGCTGCAGACCGCCGCTGAAGACTCAGGGCTGCAGACCCTCGTTGAAGGCTCCGGATTGGGGAGCGTCGCTGGAGGATCCGGACTGGGGAGCGTCCCTGGAAGCTCCTGGCTGAGGAGCGTCTCTGGAGGCTCCTGGTTGAGGAGCATCGCTGGAGGCTCTGGACTGAGGAGCATCGCTGGAGGCTCCGGACTGAGGAATGTCGCTGGAGGCTCCGGACTGAGGAGCGTCGCTGGAGGCTCTGAACTGAGGAGCGTCGCTGGAGGTTCCGGACTGAGGAGCGTTGTTGCAGGCTCCATGCCTTGGATCATCAATACAGGTTCCGTGCCCTGGATCATCACTGGAGGCTTCGTGCCATGGATCATCTCTACAGGCTTCGGACCATCGATTATCACTGGAGGCTTTATTCGTGGAGCTGGAACAAGTCTCACTGGACTGGGGAGACGCACTGAGGACCGAGTGCTCAAAGCAGGCACCGGCCGTACTGGGCTATGGAGGCGTACTGGAGGAGGAGTGCAAGGAGCAGGCACAGGATGTACCGGGCTAGGGAGGCGCACTGGAGGGAGAGTGCACGAAGCAGGCACAGGACGTACTGGGCTATGGAGGCGCACTGGAGGAAGAGTGCGAGGAGCAGGCACAGGATGTACTGGGCTATGGTGGCGCACTGGAGGAAGAGTGCGCGGAGCAGGCACAGTACGTACTGGGCTCTGGAGGCGCACTGGAGGGCAGGAATGTTGAGCGGGCATACTCCAAGCTGGCTGAGTGCCAACCTTAGCATGACAACGGTGAGGAGCTTGCACCGAGCGCACCGGGCTGTGAGTGCGCATGGGCGACACCGTGCGCACCACCGCATAACACGGCGCTTGTACAGTCACTCGCTCCCCACGGTAAGCACAGGGAGTTGGGTCAGGTCTTAAACCCGCCTTAGCCAATCTACCCGTGTGCCCCCCCCCCCAAAAAAAATGTGTCCGCTGACTCTCGGGCTCCTGTAGCTCTCTTGGCCTTTCTTCCCAGTATCGCCGTTCCGCCTTCATCACCTCCGGCGGGCGGCGATACTCTCCCGGCCTTGTCCAAGGTCCTGCCCCATCCAGGATCTCTTCCCAGGTCCAGTCCTCTGATCCACACTGCTTGGTCCCGCTCGTCTTCCTGGTGAGCGCACACTGCTTGGCTTTCTTTTGGTGGGATCTTCTGTCACGAGTGCTATCTTCGAATTCCCTGTCATAAATCAGCCAAGGTGCCGCGTGCCGGTAGTTCCACATATTTTATTAGTGAACCCGAACAAAACAAGAAACAGGTGAAACTGAAACAAACGTGACGTTCTGGGGCTGCATAAACACAGCTGCACAAAAACAAGATCCCACGAAAACACAGGGAAAAACAGGCTGCCTAAGTATGGCTTCCAATCAGAGACAACGAATGATAGCTGCCTCTGATTGGAAACCATACCCGGCCAAAACATAGAACACAAAACATAGAATGCCCAGCCACCTATCACACCCTGACCTAACTAAACAGAGAAAACACAGCTCTCCTAGGTCAGAGCGTAATAGTTTTAAAAACAGCTTGATAAAAGGTTAGGTCATTCAGAAATCTGTAACGGAGCCAAGTGGAATTTTCAAGCCATGTTTAGAGATACACCATGAAAATAGATGAAACCTCTTGGCAGTGGTGTGTGTGGAGGGAGGGAGGGAGGGAGGGAGGGAATGATATCTCTAAAGAGGAACTGAGAGAGAGCGAAAAGAGAGAGAGAGAAATTGAGTGAGAGAGAACGGGAGAGGGCCTGCAGAATGCAGAGAGAGAGGCTTTAGTAATGCTGGAGCCAGGAAAGGAGAGACTTAGTAACGCTGGAGCCAGGAAAGGAGAGGCTTTAGTAACGCTGGAGCCAGGAGAGGAGACGCTTTAGTAATGCTGGAGCCAGGAAAGGAGAGGCTTTAGTAACGCTGGAGCCAGGAAACCAGAGGCTTTAGTAACACTGGAGCCAGGAAATGAGAGGCTTTAGTGACGCTGAAGCCAGGAAAGGAGAGGCTTTAGTGACGCTGGAGCCAGGAGGGGAGAGGCTTTAGTAACGCTGAGGCCAGGAGAGGAGAGTCTTTAGTAACGCTGGAGCCAGGAGAGGATAGGCTTTAGTAACGCTGGAGCCTGGAGAGGAGAGTCTTTAGTAACGCTGGAGCCAGGAAATGAGAGGCTTTAGTGACGCTGAAGCCAGGAAAGGAGAGGCTTTAGTGACGCTGGAGGCAGGAGGGGAGAGGCTTTAGTAACACTGAGGCCAGGAGAGGAGAGTCTTTAGTAACGCTGGAGCCAGGAGAGGATAGGCTCTAGTAACGCTGTAGCCAGGAGAGGAGAGTCTTTAGTAACGCTGGAGCCAGGAGAACAGAGGCTTTAGTAACGCTGGAGCCAGGAGAGGAGAGGCTTTAGTAAAGCTGGAGCCAGGAAAGGAGAGGCTGTGCCAATAAAGGTCAATTGATCCTCTGAGTCAACACATAGGGCCCAAGGAGCTTTGGGCAGGCCTATGTCATCCTCATTCTCCCCCTCTCTCTTCTTCCCTCCCTCTCTTTTACCCCTCTCTTTCACTCTCTCTCTCGTGCTCTCGTCCTCTCTCTTGCTTTCTCCCTCTCTCTTTCTCTCCCTCTCTCTTTCTCTCCCTCCCTCCCTCCAGTTCTCTTACAGTCACAGGAGAAAGATACAAGCCAAATTTCTTCAGCCTCCTGAGGTTAAAGAGGCGCTGTTGCGCCTTCTTCACCATGCTGTCTGTGTGGGTGGACCATTTCAGTTTGTCCGTGATGTGTACGCCGAGGAACTTAAAACTTCCCACCTTCTCCGCTACTGTCCCGTCGATGTGGATGTGGGGTGCTCCATCTGCTGTTTCCTGAAGTCCACGATCATCTCCTTTGTTTTGTTTGACGTTGAGTGTGAGGTTATTTTCCTGACACCACACTCCGAGGGCCCTCACCTCCTCCCTGTAGGCCGTCTCGTTGTTATTGGTAATCAAGCCTACCACTGTGGTATCGTCTGCAAACTTGATGATAGCGTTCGAGGCGTGCATGGCCGCGCAGTTATGGATGAACAGGGAGTACAGGAGAGGGCTGAGAATGCACCCTTCTGGGACCCCAGTGTTGAGGATCAGCGGGGTGGAGATGTTGTTTTCTACACTCACCACGTGGGGGCGGCCTGTCAGAAAGTCCAGGACCCAGTTGCACATGGCGGGGTCGAGACCCAGGGTCAGTTTGGAGGGTACTATGGTGTTAAATGCTGAGCTGTAGTCGATGAACAGAATTCTTACATAGGTATTCCTCTTGTCCAGATGGGTTAGGGCAGTGTGCAGTGTGATTGTGATTGCATCGTATGTGGACGTATTGGGGTGGTAAGCAAATTGGAGTGGGTTGAGGGTATCAGGTAGGGTGGAGATGATATGATCCTTGACTAGTCTCTCAAAGCACTTCATGATGACGGAAGTGAGTGTTAGTTGTGATAGTTGTTTAGCTCAGTTACCTTAGCTTTCTTGGGAACAGGAACAATTGTGTCCCTCTTGAAGCAGGTGGGAACAGCAGACTGGGATAGGGGTTGAATATGTCCGTAAACACACCAGCCAGCTGGTCTGCGCATGCTCTGAGGACACGGCTAGGGATGCCGTCTGGTTCGGCAACCTTGCGAGGGTTAACACGTCAACACGTTGTCATGACAATAGAGCAGTATAGCAGCAGCTAAGACTGGGACCTGCAGACACGTACTGAAACATTGAACTTGAGATGGACAGTGTTACGCCACAGGAACCACTGCTTGACCATATGTCATATGTCATCTTCCTGTGACCATTGCCTACAGAACAGGGTTTTGTCTAGAAAAGATACAGCTTCTGTCAAAGTTGACTTTTTGTAGCAGATTTAGGAGCACTTATGCAGCAGGTTAAGATAATGATTGTAGCAGGTTCAGAGAATTCGGTTAATGTTAGCAAAAGGGTAAGGGTTAGCTACTTTTGACGTCAATTTGACAAAACTGTATCCCATCTAGGCTCTCTTCCTCTGGGACACTTCATAGCAACTATATGTAGCATTCATCACTGCCAACTGACAGCACACTCCATCCTTGATCCCAGCCTAGAAAAACACAGAAGACTAGGGAGGATTTTTGTTTTTCTCTAGTGTGCCCCCCTGTGGTGTGGTGGACTGACAGGACTAGCTGTGCAGCCCAAATTCTACCTTAATCCATATTCTCTACTCTGGTCAAAAGTTTTTCACCATATAAGGAATAGGGTGCCATTGGGGACACACACTAGCAGACTGCAAGGAGGGCACCACCAACCAGATGGCAGTGTTTACACCATGCCTGAATCCCAAATGGCACCCTATTCCCTACATAGAGCCTTCGTTTTGACCAGAACTCTATGGCAATAGCATGCCATTTATGATGCGGATCCATGTATCATCTCAGAAGCACCCCTCTAACGAAGACATGCATGCCCCTAATGAGATAGAACCCCTTAATGAGCTCTAGCCCCTAACGAGCTCCTAGCCCTAACGAGGAAGAGATGGAGCATGGACATGTGGTCTGCACCCTGACTGCTCATTAAGACTGTTTCATGATAACTTTTCTGTTAGGTTTCATGATAACTTTTCTGTTAGGTTTCATGAGGATGACACCCTTGGCTGGGGGGAGGAGAGAAGAAAAGGAGAAATGTAGAACTCTACAGGAGGAAGAGAAGGGGAAAAGCTACTGAAAAGAGAGAGCGAGAGAGAGAGAGAGAGAGAGCGAGCAAGAGAGAGAGACAGAGACAGAGACAGATGGTGGTAAAAATAATAAAGAAAAAAGAGACGAGGAGGGAAGAGAATGGGAGGTGATGTCACATTTCGAGAGTAGACTGTATTTCTTGGTGGCTACTGATGTCACGCCTCGAGAGTAGACTGTATTTCCTGGTGGCTGCTGATGTCACTTCTCGAGAGTACACTGTATTCTTTGGTGGCTGCTGATGTCACTTCTCGAGAGTAGACTGTATTCCTTGGTGGCTGCTGATGTCACTTCTCGAGAGTACACTGTATTCTTTGGTGGCTGCTGATGTCAATTCTCGAGAGTACCTGTATTCCTTGGTGTCTGCTGATGTGAAAAATATTTTTGGGGTCAGCATCCCATTAAGCACCCAATGTAATATTTAGCAGAAAATAAGGTAGAAAGGGAAAATTGAAACAACTCCCTTTATCAGCATGGTCCAGGATGGATGAATATCTTCAATATGCTCTATGTATAATATTATTGCGAAAAATTCTTTGGAAACTACAGAGAACTGTCAGATCTTGAATTGACAGATCCTGAAACGGCACAGCGTCTATCTTTTGATTGTAACGCATAAATATAGCATGTGTGTTCACCAAAATAGTTTGTAACCGATTTAGAACTCTTGCTTTAGGTTCTGAAAACAAAATTGTCTTGGCAGGAACACCCCCTCTGCGGTATGACAGGGAGATGTATGGAGTGTTGGGACAGATTTGGCACTGACTTTCAACAAGGGGCATCATGCTCCCCAAAAATCTGAGGGGGAACAATATATGTGAGAATGACTGGGGGTGGTCCAGAGGGGTGTGGTCTGGAGGGGCTTCATCCCTCCCGTCCGTAAATTGGAGAATTTACAATTTTTCAAACACCTGCAACAGCTTTTTTCCTGCAATCTAGAGCTATAATCATTGTGCTTAACTCCATGTAAAAAAAATATGTATATTTGTCCACATATCTAAGAATCCCTCTTGAGCATTCTGTATCATCCTGACCGGTGTTTTTTTAAGAAGCGGAAAATGCTTCTCTGCTAAGCTCTGGGTAAAATATTTAAAGGAATGTGAGACTTATTCAGTACATTTAGTTATTTCTTGCTTTTTGAACGTCTACCAACCTTGCCAGCAGGCATGCCAGGTAAGATAGTTAGACAAGCTAGTCACTCTAACTTGATTGATAGCCTGAAATGTTATGACGTTGGGAGATAGGGAACCTATCTGGCCTAGCTTAAGCAAGCTTCATAAAATTGCTCGCAGGCAAAAAACTAAAATAAATGTTTTAAAAGTTAAAATCTGAGGGGGCACGTGCCCCTGTGCATTCTATGGGCATGATGCCTCTGGCTCGAGTCCCCTGCCAAAGTGAAGCATATGCCTTTTCTATTCCTTTAATCCCCTTTAAAATATATATCCAGTACCAGTCAAACAGTTGGACACACCTACAAATAGGGCTATCTTCTGTAAACCACCCCTACCTTCTCAACACAACTGATGGCTCAAACGCATTAAGAAGAAAATACATCCAACAAAGTACATTCTTGCGTGTACCAAGTGATGTACTGTACACTCCACTCCCTCTACCCTGAGAGCACTGTGCAGTGTGTGGTGTGATGCCCACTCCCTCTACCCTGAGAGCACTGTGCAGTGTGTGGTGTGATGCCCACTCCCTCTACCCTGAGAGCACTGTGCAGTGTGTGGGTGTTTACCTCTTTCAGACAACCCATAAAGTTGTTGCTAACAGGTGATCCAGGCAGGTCAGCCGTGCTAGGACTCCCGCCAACATAGAAAAAGTCATCGGAGCCTAGCATGGTGTAGTCTTCTTGAGTATACCCTGTGGTGGTCAGTATCCCATCCACGGATATAGTTACCTAGACAACAAAGCACAGGGAAAGGACACGCTATACTCTGATAGCCTATCAGAGCTCTCAGTCCAGCGGCATTTTGCCTCTTTCATTGTCTTCTGATAGTATAATTGTTCTTCTATAGATGTTTGGTAAAGATTGTAGAAACCCATTTTCATGTCTGTTTTTTTATTTTCTTGTTTTTGGTTTATTTTGTCCACTTTAGGATTAGTAGTTTGAGAAGTAGATGGCTAGCCCTCCAAGGGAATGATAAAGCTAGTTAGCTAGGGAGTTATTTAGTTGCCCCAGACTGTGTGTTAGTAAGTTAGCCCCTACTGCAACTCAAAGTAATTTCAGCAGACACAAAAATGGTGTTAGTAGAATGTTATCTAGGTTAGTTTTGCTAAGTTTACATATTAGTAAAAGTTACTCAGCAGTATGTTTTCAGAAAAAAAACTATAGCGTGCAAGTGGGTTACATATAGAAAGTAACAAGCAAGTAGAAGCCACAACCACATGTTTAGCGTTTGGTTAATGAAATGCAAAAGTAAGGCGTTTTAGTATATTCTTTTTGCATGCAAGCACACAAAAATAACATTTTCCCAAGATAGTGTTTGCTAATCGATTTAATCTGACACTTTGCGCTCGTGTCGGATGCATGCAGAAGCAGATGATGAAAAATCACCAGCAAGGACCAGAAGAAAAAGCACCAATGAAAATGACAGCTGGCCTGGACGAATAGTGGGTAGTTTGAGCATGTGCAGCGTACAGAACAGCATTCAGAGTGCATGCCATGCAGAGTGAATGGGAAATAGATCACTGGCTGAGCCAATGAGCATCAGGCCAGCCAGGCAAGAGACAGACATTGGTCCTCCTTTGATAACCACTGCTTGATGCAAAAGGCTTGAAACGATGCTCCTAAAAATGTGATTGGACGGGATACAGGAAGTAAAAATAACAGGAAGTGGTGAAATCCAACCAACGGATGAAAATAGTTTCAAAATAAAAAGAAGGTCAAAAGGTAAGCAGAAAGAGTACCAACCGCAGTTCCCCTTTTTTTGTTAATGACGTCTACAGTAAGAAAAGATAGAAAAGAAACACACGGCAAACCCAAACTAAGAAACAATTAGAATGATATCTACCGAACAATGGAGTTTGTTTACCATAGCGTGTCCAATGCCTGAGTGCTTTGTGGAGAGGGGGGAGAAAGGAAATGAAAAACTGTCAACAGAATAACGATAGTTACTCAAAAAAGAGATGATGGTTAACTACCAAAAGTTAGCACATTGTTGTTGTTGTTAATAAACGTAAAAAATATATATTGGTTAGTAGTATGACACATTCCATGAATGACATGTTAGTTGTTTTTCAAAGCATGTTAGTAACAGAGTAAAAAAGGGCAAAATAAGTTATTTTTACAAGAAAAAAAAACAGACTAAGGAAGACTAGCAAAAATGCTCCCACAGTGGAAGTCAGCTAGCTCGTATTGGATCGATCGATGACTCCCTATGGTCTACATGGGACTGTCCATGTAGACTGGACTGCCCTGGGTAGGCATTAACAACCCCCCACCCCTCTGACACAGTATAACGGACAGAAAACAAATGGTTATAAGAGAGAATGCCTAAAGCACATCAGTCGACCCTCTTTAACGAAAGTCCTTCAGATCGTTATTCTTTATCTTTGGATGCTTTGGGTTAATTACATAATTAATTTCATTGGACCATTTTCATGATTTTCAAGACCAGTTTTGGACCACGATTCCGACCAATCCCATCCAATGGGATGTCGGTGGTCAGGATCTCATCTTACAGTACTGTACCTCCATTTTGGTCTTATTGATGGACTTTAGGATCACTTTACTGCAATGAGACAAAGCAAAGAAGACCCTGACACAAAATGAGTAGGATAATGGAGATTGGATTCCCCCATTGAGCATGCACTTTCATTATGCATTCCTAATGTTTACACAAATCAATTCAATTTTAACATTACTCAAATGCTCTAGATAATTTTTTTACCTCTGTCGGTGTGGTGTTTCAAAAGAAACAAGCCATTACCATGTGAGCAGGAACACATCTAGAGAGCTAGTGTGTTGGTAGGATCCTGTGAGCAGGAACAAATCTAGAGAGCTAGTGTGTTGGTGGGATGCTGTGTGCAGAGACACATCTAGAAAGTTAGTGTGTTGGTAGGATGCTCTGAGCAGGAACAAATCTAGAGAGCTAGTGTGTCGGTAGGATGCTGTGAGCAGGAACACATCTAGAGAGCTGGTGTGTTGGTAGGATGCTGTGAGCAGGAACACCTAGAGAGCTAGTGTGTTGGTGGGATGCTGTGAGCACGAACAAATCTACAGAGCTAGTGCATTGGTGGGATGCTGTGAGCAGGAACACATCTAGAGAGCTAGTGTGTCGGTGGGATGCTGTGAGCAGAGACACATCTAGAGAGCTGGTGCGTTGGTGGATGCTGTGAGCAGGAACACATCTAGAGAGCTAGTGTGTTGGTGGGATGCTGTGAGCAGGAACAAATCTACAGAGCTAGTGCATTGGTGGGATGCTGTGAGCAGGAACACATCTAGAGAGCTAGTGTGTCGGTGGGATGCTGTGAGCATGAACACATCTAGAGAGCTAGTGTGTTGGTAGGATGCGTGTGTTGGTAGGATGTTGTGAGCAGGAACACATCTTGAGAGCTGGTGTGTTGGTGGATGCTGTGAGCAGGAACACATCCAGAGAGCTAGTGTGTTGGTAGGATGCTGTACAAGTGAAAGCCATTATATTCTGTACTTCCACCTATATGGCATAAAGCAAACAGTGTCACTTGTAAACTGTGTTGCTTATATGTTTCTTAATTTACTTTTTTGGGGGTGTAACTGTAGCAATCTTTCCAAGCTGTATTCTAACATAAAAACCCATCTTCGCGTGCTTTGTATTTTCATTAAAAATAGCATGTGTAAAGCAGCCAAAGACCCAGAGGTCACCAAGGAGAAGGCTGATCCTCTAATAGTCAATAGAGGCTGTTCATTGCGGTCACAACTATAGTGGGAAAATAAATGGATGACTCAGAGATCAGCTTCTCTGAACAAAGTGACACTCGGTACGAGCTGTGATCTTTTTGACATTGTCTTTCCACTATTGATGCCTCTGATATTCCACGGTCTGTCCTCTATCGATGCCTACCATTGGTCTATATGTGTCCCTCCTCAAATGCAGCACCACCTTCCTCATGTCTTATTACAGATCAAATCATTATTATAATCAATCCAAATACTTATTCCAAAATAGTTAAAATAATTTGATTGTAATGATCAAATTCAATCAAATGTGGCACATCTAAACTAGTTTAATACTAAGTCTCCATGGCAGTCCCCCTCTGTACTGTTACCTGACGTAGATTCCTTGTAACTTTGACATCATGCCAATCATTGTCATTGAATTTCCCATTGACCGGTTCCACCAGAGCTTCAAAGGCTCCAGATCCCAAATTAATGACCAGCGACACAGCTCCGTTTTTCAGGGCAAGGTTGACATAGTCTGCAGACTTCCCCGTGTGAAGCATCAGACCGTTCCTCTGTAACGTCTTGAAGGACAGGGTGATCTCGTCGCTGCTGCTCTGGATCGGGTTCAAGGACAAGTCGTAGCAGAAGAACTCGGATCCCTTGAAGGTCGCCACAAAGTCTTCTTTTCCTGTAAGATGACAAAAAGAGAGAGAGAGAGAGGCATTGAGTTTTACATCAGAAGTGAGGGAAGAGGAACAACTCCTACATTTCCTGTAGCTCGGCTGCTTAGCTATCCACCTTAGAGGTTGCTGCCCTATGCACATGGAATCACTGGTCACTTTAACTAGTATGGGCTATGTGGGAAGCTAGCGTCCCACCCGCGGTACAGCCAGTGAAATAGCAGGGTGGCAAATTCAAAACATCAAATTTCATCATTCAAATTTCTCAAACATACAACTATTTTACACCATTTTAAAGATACACTCTCCTTAACCTCTCTGGGGTATGTGGGACGATTTCGTCCCACCTACGTAACAGCTACTGAAATTCCAGTGGCGCGATTTTTGAATCGTTAGAAATACTATTACTTCAATTTCTCAAACATATGACTATTTTACAGCTATTTAAAGACAAGAATCTCGTTAATCTAACCCCACTGTCCGATTTCAAAAAGGCTTTACAACGAAAGCAAAACATTAGATTATGTCAGCAGAGTGCCCAGCCAGAAAAAATCAGACAGCCATTTTTCAAGCTAGCATATAATGTCACACAAACCCAAACCACAGCTAAATGCAGCACTAACCTTTGATGATCTTCATCAGATGACACACCTAGGACATTGTGTTATACAATACATGCATGTCTGTTCAATCAAGTTCATATTTATATCAAAAAACAGCTTTTTGCATTAGCATGTGACGTTCAGAAAACGCATAACCCCCGGCAAACTTCCGTTGAATTTACTAACAGTTTGCTAAATTACTCACGATAAACGTTCACAAAAAGCATAACAATTATTTTAAGAATTATAGATACATTACTCCTCTATGCACTCGATATGTCCGATTTTAAAATAGCTTTTCGGATGAAGCACATTTTGCAAAAATCTAAGTACATAGCCCGGCATTACAGGGCTAGCTATTTAGATACCCACCCAGGTCAGCATCCACCAAAATCACATTTCCTATAAGAAAAATGTTCTTACCTTGCTTGTTCTTCATCAGAATACACTGCCAGGACTTCTACTTCAATAACAAATGTTGGTTTGGTCCCAAATAATCCATCGTTATATCCAAACAGCGACGTTTTGTTCGTGAGTTCTAGAATGCTTCTTCACGGTCTCGCGCATGGCGCATTGGCGTGTCAAAAATGTCTAAATATTCCATTACCGTACTTCGAAGCATGTCAACCGCTGTTTAAAACCAATTTTTATGCCATTTATGTCGTAGAGAAGTGATAATATTCCGACCGGGAGTATGCATTGAGCCTAAACAGCCGAATAAAATTTCTCCTCGGGAGCGACTCATGCACGCTCATCATTCAAAGGTCCTCTGAGCATCCACTTACAAAAGGCGATAATCTGTTTCAACCTGAGGCTCCCTCGTAAACCTTCAGTTATTTCGCGGGCTCTGAGAGCCTATTGGAGCCCTGGGAATTGTCACGTTACAGCTAAGATCCTTACTTTTCAATAAAAAGATGCAAGACGCACGACTCCTTGTCAGACAGGGTACTTCCTGCTTGAAACCTTGTCAGGTTTTTGCCTGCCATAGGAGTTCTGTTATACTCAGACACCATTCAAACAGTTTTAGAAAATTCAGAGTGTTTTCTATCCAAACCTGAACAATAATATGCATATTCTAGCTTCTGAGTTGGTGTAGGAGGCAGTTAAAAATGGGAACATATTTTTTCCAAAATTCTCAATACTGCCCCCTACCCCAAACAGGTTAACCCAACCTCGTTGTCTGATTTCAAAAAGGCTTTACGGCGAAAGCAAAACATTAGATTATTGTAATGGCTGTCGTGAGAGAGAGAAGACCAAGGTGCAGCGGAGTTAGTGTTCATCATTGAATATTTAATAGACGAAAGAACACTATACAAAAATAAGAAAACCGACAGCCAAACAGTCCTGTCAGGTGCAAAACACTAACAGAAACAATTACCCACAAAACCCCAACGGAAAAACAGGCACTTATGTGTGACTCCCAATCAGCAACAACACTCTACAGCTGTGCCTGATTGGAAGCCACACGGCCAAAATCAATGAAACAAACCAACATAGAAAAATGCACATAGAACCCCCCCCCAATGTAACACCCTGGCCTAACCAAAATAAAGAGCAAAAACCCCTTTCTATGGCCAGGGCGTTACAATTATGTTAGGACAGCGCCTAAAAAATAAAAGCCACACAGCCATTTTACAAGCAAGGACAGGTGTCACAAAAACCAGAAATACAGCTAAAATGAAGCACTAACCTTTGATGATCTTCATCAGATAACACTCCCAGGACTCAATGTTACAAAATACATGTATGTTTTGTTTGATAAAGTTCATATTTATAGCCATAAACCCCATTTTACATTGGCGCGTGATGTTCAGAAAATGTATTCCCACCAAAACTCTCGGTGAATGAGCACATCAATTTACAAAAATACTCATCATAAACATTGATAAACTTTACAACAGTTATTGAAAGAATTATAGATATACTACTCCTTAATAATGCAACCGCTGTGTCAGATTTTAAAATAGCTTTCCGGCGAAAGCACATTTTTCAATATTCTGAGTACAGAGCTCAACCATCAAAGCAAGCTATACAGTTACCTGCCAAGTTCTGGAGTCAACTAAACTCAGAATTAGTATTATAAATCTTCCCTTACCTTTGCTGATCTTTGTCGGAATGCAATCCCAGGAATCCCAGAAATTTTCTTTTTGTTCGAAATACTCCATATTTATGTCCAAATACCTCCGCTTTGTTCGTGCGTTCAGGTCACTAATCCAAAGGCATAACGCGAGAGCGCAGAACCAGAGACGAAAAGTTAAAAAGTTCCATTACCGTTCATAGAAACATGTCAAACGATGTTTACAATCAATACTTAGGGTCTTTTTAACATAAAACGTTGATAATATTCCAACCGGACAATAGCGTATTCATTTCAGAGGAAAAAGAAGGAGAGGCGCGCCAATGTGCCCGTGCAGTAACAACCCACTGGTCCCTGGCAGTCCACTGATTGACTGAGCTCCTATTCTCTGCCCAGCAACAGTAGACGGATGAAACAAGTTTTTAAAGGCTGTTGACAGCCAATGGAAGCCTTAGGAAGTGCAAAATGAGCCCACAGACAATGTCGTTTGAATAGGGATTAGATAGAAGAACTACAACTCACTTCCTGGTTGGATTTTTTCTCAGGTTTTTGTCTGCCATATGAGTTATGTTATACTCACAGACATCATTCAAACAGTTGTAGAAACTTCAGCGTGTTTTCTATCCAAATCTACTAATAATATGCATATTCTATGGTCTGAGCCCGAGTAGTAGGCAGTTTAATTTGTGCTCGTCATTCATCCGACTTTCTGAATACTGCCCCCAGTCACTAAAAAGTTAACCTCTCTGGGGTATGTGGGACACTAGCGTCAACAGCTAGTGAAATAGCAGGGTGCCAAATTCAAAACAACAAAAATCTCATCATTCAAATTTCTCGAACATACAACTATTATATCCCATTTTAAAGATACACGTCTCGTTAATCCAACCACATTGTCCGATTTCAAAAAGGCTTTACGGCGAAAGCATAACATTAGATTATGTTAGGACATCACCTAACAAGAAAAACCACACAGCCATTTTCCAAGCAAGGAGAACGTCACAAAAAACAGAAATTCAGCTAAAATGAATTACTAACCTTTCATGATCTTCATCAGATAGCCTTCATAGGACTTCATGTTACACAATACATGTATGTTTTGCTCAATAAAGTTCATATTTATATGCAAAAATCCCATTTTACATTGGTGTGAAATGTTCAGAAATGTTTTGCCTCCCAAAACTTCCGGTGAATGAGCACATCAATTTACAGAAACACTCATCATAAATGTTGATAAAATATTAAACTGTTATTCAAAGAATTATAGATACACTTCTCCTTAATGCAACCTCTGTGTCAGATTTTAAAAAAAATTACAGCGAAAGCACACTTTGCAATAATCTGAGCAGAGCGTTCAGACACGAAACCAAACCCGCCCTTTTTTGGTGTCAACAAAACTCCGAAATAATATTCTAAATATTCACTCACCTTTGATGATCTCCATCAGAATGCACTCCCAGAAATCCCAGGTCCACAATAAATGTTTGTTTTGTTCGATAAAGTCCATCATTTATGTCCAAATACATCCTTTTGTTCGCGTGTTCAGTCCACTACTCCAAATGCAAGAAGCGCACGTAAATGTCACGACAAAAGTAAAAAAAGTTATATTTATGTTCGTAGAAATATGTCAAACGATGTATAGCATCAATCTTTAGGATGTTTTTAACATAAATGTTCAGTAATATTCCAACCGGACAATTCCAATGTCTTCAGAAAAGAAAAGGAACACAGCTAACTCTCACGTGAGGGCGCGCCTCTGAGCTCATGTCATTTTCTCACTCATCAACTTCCAGGCCGTCTTGTTCGCTCCATATTCACAGTAGAAGCATGAAACAACGTTCTAAAGACTGTTGACATCTAGTGGAAGCCTTAGGAAGCGCAAAATGAACCCTAAGTCACTGTATACTGGATAGGGAATCACTTGAAAAACTAAAACCCTCAGATTTCCACACTTCCTGGTTGGATTTTTCTCAGATTTTTGCCTGCCATATGAGTTCTGTTATACTCACAGACATAATTCAAACAGTTTTAGAAACTTATCCTACCTTCTGAGTCTGAGTAGCAGGCCGTTTAATTTGGGCACGCCTTTCATCCGGAAGTCAAAATACTGCCCCCTACCCTAGAGAAGTTAATAATGGAACACTGGTCACTTTAATAATGTGTGTATACTGTTTTACTCATATCATACAGTATATATATTCATACTCTGGACTCTGACATTGCTCATCCGAATATTTAGTATATATTTCTTAATTCCATTATTTTGCTTTTGGATTTCTGTGTATTGTTGTGAATTGTTTGATATTACTGCACTGTTGGAGCTAGGAACACTAGCATTGCGCTACACCCACAATAACATCTGATAAATATGTGTATGTGACCAATAACATTTGATTTGATGTAGCTGTACAGAATATAAAGGAAGATTTCAAAAAGGTAAGGCTATAACAATTTAATGGTGCTCCATGGGATGTTCAATGTTTCAGATATTTTTTTATAACCCAACCCTGATCTGTACTTCTCCACAACTTTGTCCCTGACCTGTTTGGAGAGCTCCTTGGTCTTCATGGTGCCGCTTGCTTGGTGGTGCCCCTTGCTTAGTGGTGTCGCAGACTCTGGGGCCTTTCGGAAAAGGTGTACTGTATATATACTGAGATCATGTGACACTTAAATTGCACACAGGTGGACTTTATTTAACTAATTATGTGAGTTCTGAAGGTAATTGGTTGCACCAGATCTTATTTAGGGGCTTCATAGCAAAAAGGGTGAATACATACGCACGCATCACTTTTTCATTTCACTTCACCAATTTGGACTATTTTGTATATGTCCATTACATGAAATCCAAATAAAAATCTATTTAAATTACAGGTTTAATGCAGCAAAATAGGAAAAAGACCAAGGGGGATGAATACTTTTGCAAGGCACTGTAGCTGGCTCTATTGTGTTTGTGAATGGAGAGACAGTAATTGTATAATGGAGGAGTGAGTTTATTCAGTGCATGCAGAGACAGACAGACAGAGAGAGAGAGAGCCTAATTACAATTATTACAAAATGGGATGGGAGAGCAAGAAGAGGAGGGAGGAAAGGAGAAAAAGGAGAGAAAGAGAGAGGGGTGGGGAGAGAGAGAGAGAGAGAGATCTATTCTGTGTCGGATTCACCAAAGCTCCATAATAAAATCAGTCCAATTAATTTTGATGCTACACATTTTCAAGCTAATAAACCCAGTGGAAAGCTGCCAGTTTTCGGTTCTCTTTTAGCCATGAAACATTCTAAGAGACAAGAGTTTAGCTGGTGAAGCTCCATGGAACAAAAGAGTAAAAAAAACTAAAGATGCCTGTGGACCCCCAGTGAGAACCTCAAAATAAAGTATTGTGCCCCTCTCTTTCAGGGGTCAGTATTGGAAAGAGCTAGCATCAGGCAGTGAGGGGACAATGGTAGGTCAACCATTAGCCAAGCCATTTAGGAAGAGATCTAGATGAAAATAACAAGCTATTCAAATCCCAATCCTACAATAAACCCACCACAAATGGACCACAGTTTTCAAAGACCATGAATGTAATACATACAAAATACTACAGGTTTATATACACATGACATACATCCACTACACAGGTACCCATGCAGTGATACATTGGCTACAGACAGACAGACAGACACACACACACAGAGGGGCCCAATAAAGAAGGTACCTCTCTGGAGCAATTTGTCAGGCCATCGATCCCTCTTTAAAGGTACTATTCTATACATCTGAGAACACTACAAGGGGCCGTAATTCAGCCTGACTAGATCTTGGCCCTTCACTGGCTGTTCCTCTCTTCTCTCTTTAAGCTTTAAGGCTCTCTCTCAAGCCCCTGAGCCTCCACCTTCAATCAGTATAAGTGAGTGACAACTGTCCTCTCCTCCCCTCACCCACCCCCACACATACACACACCATTTCCTGCCTTTGACTTAGACCTAACAATCAGACCTCAGTTCTGTCTCCCTCTCCGGTGGCTTCTAGCTCGGTTTGAGGTCTTCAGAGTGCCCGCCTCATTGGACCGTGTAGGTACCAGTGTCTCAGACTCCGGCCCCTCCATCAGCCAAAATGTATTCTACAGCTGGCATGGGTCCATTGTGCCTCACCGCCCATCAATCCTTGGAGGATCTGCGAGGCCATTCGAGGTGAAAGAGCGGCCGCACCTCCTCAACCTTTGCACCAGCTGTCGTCATCGGCAGCTCTATGGTGAGAAACATCTCGGTTCCCGGGGCAGAAACTCTGTGCTTTCCTTGAGCACAAGTACAGGACATTACAAGGCTGCTTTCTACCGTTCTATGGCATCTACCGGGGGCTGACGCTGTCGTAGTCCACGTGGGGTCAAACGAGATCAGGAGGGCTAGCTCGGAACTGTTGAAAATTGATTTTAAAGAACTGATTCTAGCTCTGAAAGATTCCAAAAAGTGGCCAAATATTTCAGGTCTTGGCTCCTGGATTCTGTCCACACATTTCAAGGCTGCTTTGAGACAATGACTTATCAATGACCCGATCCCAGCTCAGATAATCCCTACCATTGTGTCGCTGAGTTGTCGTAGTGCTGCAGCAAATGTACATTGTCCCAGGAGTGTTGGAAGTCATAATGTAAGTATCCTAAGTTATGTCCCTCAAAATCCCCTGAATGCCTCTCTCGATCCTATAACTACTGTATGCAGTAATCATGTGTCTATGAACCAGAGTTTGTCACGCCCTGGCCATAGAGAGGGTTTCGTTCTCTATTTTACTTAGGCCATGGTGTGACTAGGGTGGGCATTCTATGTGCCCTTTTCTATGTTTTGTGTATTTCTTTGTTTTGGCTGGGTATGGTTCTCAATCAGGGACAGCTGTCTATCGTTGTCTCTGATTGGGAACCATTCTTCGGTAGCCTTTTCCCACATGGTTTTTGTGGGTAGTTGTTTTCTGTTTGGTGTGTACACCTGACAGAGCTGTTGCGTTTTGTTCCACTTAGTTTTTTTGTTGCAGTGTTCAAGTTATTAATAAACATCATGAACACGTACCACGCTGCGCTTTGGTCTACTCCTTCTTCCAAAGACGACCGTTACAGAACTACCCACCACCAACGGACCAAGCAGCTTGGTATGGAGGAGCAGAGGGTTCAGGACTCCTGGACTTGGGAGGAGATTTTGGATGGAAAGGGACCCTGGAGACAGGCTGGGGAATATCGCCGCCCGAAGGAGGGACTAGAGGCAGCGAAAGCTGAGAGGCGGCGAGACAGCGGAGCATGCACGAGAGGCAGCCACCCCAAAAAGTTTTGGGGAGATTGGCGGAGTCAGCCGCTGCTTCCGTGCTTACCGGAAGCAGCGGGGTACTGGTTAGGCACCATGTTATGCGGTGAAGCGCACGGTGCCTCAAGTACGCGCTCATAACCCAGAGCGCTATATGCCAGCCCCCCGCAAGTGCCATGCGAGAATGGGCATCCAGCCAGGGCGGATTGTGCATGTCTCCCCAGCCTGGTGAGTCCTGTGCCTGCTCCCAGAGCCAGGCCTCCTGCATGTCTCCCCAGCCTGGTGAGTCCTGTGCCTGCTCCCAGAGCCAGGCCTCCTGCATGTCTCCCCAGCCTGTTGAGTCCTGTGCCTGCTCCCAGAGCCAGGCCTCCTGCATGTCTCCCCAGCCTGGTGAGTCCTGTGCCTGACCCCTGTCCGGAGCTGCCAGAGTCGCCCGCCTGTCCGGAGCTGCCAGAGTCGCCCGCCTGTCCGGAGCTGCCAGAGTCGCCCGCCTGTCCGGAGCTGCCAGAGTCGCCCTCCTGTCCGGAGCTGCCAGAGTCGCCCTCCTGTCCGGAGCTGCCAGAGTCGCCCGCCTGTCCGGAGCTGCCAGAGTCGGCCGCCTGTCCAGGGCCCGCTAAGAGGGTCCCCAGTCCGGGGTCGGCGGCGAGGGTCCCCACTCCAGAGGCGCCACCTAAGTGGGCCAAGCCTAAGGTGGAACGGGGTCCACGTCCCACACCAGAGCCGCCGCTGTAAAGAAGGCCCACCCGGACCCTCCCCTTAGAGTCAGGTTTTGCGGCCGGAGTCCGCAACTTTGGGGGGGGGGTACTGTCACGCACTGGCCATAGAGAGGGTTTTGTTCTCTATTTTGGTTAGGCAAGGGTGTGACTAGGGTGGGCATTCTATGTGCCCTTTTCTATGTTTTGTGTATTTCTTTGTTTTAGCAGGGTATGGTTCCCAATCAGGGACAGCTGTCTATCATTGTCTCTGATTGGGAACCATACTTAGGTAGCCTTTTCCCACAGGGTTTTTGTGGGTAGTTATTTCTGTTTAGTGTTTGCACCTTACGGAACTGTTTCAGTATTCTCTTTGTTATTTTTGTTTTAGTGTTCAGTTATTAAAATAAGCATGAACACTTAGCACACTGCGTTTTGGTCCGATGATTCATCTTCTTCAGACGACGAATATTGTTACAGAGTTATACAGTTAGAACTGAGGCGGTGTGTCCTAGTAGGAAGTCCACTGTGTGCAACTCACCCTGCACTATCAGCTCAAACATAAATATCATTGCCATGTCTACTTCTGATAAAATGCTTAGTAAAACAATCACAACTATCAAACATCCCAGAAAAGTGCTAAAAATATCTCACACTGATATATGTTGTCTAAGAAACAAGGTTAATTAATGAAATCGATAACTTGCTGGTAACAGATGACATTCATATACTGACAATCTCTGAAACTCTTTTAGATAATACATGTTATTGTCACACCCTGATCTGTTTCAACTGTCTTTGTGATTGTCTCCACCCCCCTCCAGGTGTCGCCCATCTACCCCATTATCTCCTGTGTACTTACACCTGTGTTCTCTGTTTGTCTGTTGCCAGTTCATCTTGTTTGTCAAGCTTACCAGCGTTTGTCCTGTCAGCTCCTGTTTTTTACCGGCCTCTCTTTATCTCGCCCTCCTGGTTTTGACCCTTGCCTGTCCCATCTCTGTACCCACCTGCCTGAGCACTCTGCCTGCCCCTGACCCTGAGCCTGCCTGCCGACCGGTACCCTTGCCCCATCTCTGGATGATTGACCTCTGCCTGCCTTGACCTGTCTCTTGCCTGCCCCTTGGACTATTAAACCATTGTTTATTCAACGTTTCTGCATCCTTGTCTTACCTTGATTCCTGATGGTTATAATATAGTGGTAGCAATACATGGTTATAACATCTACAGAAAATACATAAATGCCAACATGGGTGGTGTTGCGGACTATATTCAAAGCCACATTCCTGTTAAGCTTAGAGAGGATCTCATGTTAAATACTATATAATATAAGTTATGTCTACAGGTTCATCTACCTCACCTAAAGCCCATTCTGGTGGGAATCTGCTATAGAACACCAAGTTCTAACAGTCATTATCTGGATAACATGTGTGAAATGCTTGATAATGTATTTGATGCATTATCAAGCAGAGAGGTATATTTTCTGGGCGATGTAAATATTGAATGGCTTTCATCAAGCTGCCCACTCAAGAAAAAGTTTCAAACTGTAGCCAGTGCCTGCAACCTGGTTCAGTCAACCTACCAGGGTATTTACAAACAGCACAGGAATGAAATCGACATGTATTGATCATATCTTTACTAATGCTGCAGAAATCTGCTGTAAAGCAGTATTGAAATGCTTTGGATGTAGTAATCAAAATATAGTTGCCATATCTTGGAAAACCAAAGTTCCAAAGACTGTACCTAATATTCTGTATAAGAGGTCATACAATAAGTTTTGTGGTGCTTCCTATCTTGATGATGTAAATAATATTTCATGGCATGTGGTGTGTAATGAGGAGTAACCAGAAGCTGCACTTTATGTAATTGCTAACCTCAGTTAAATCCCCAATGGAATGTTGAGGAATTGAAAAACGTTATGGTTGAGAGGGAGGTGGCAAAAGGGAATGGAAAATAAGTATACTAATTGGCAAACCTACTGCAAATTCAAAAATAATAATGTGACTAAACAGAACAAAAAGAAGAAGAAACTATACTATGAAACAAACATAAATTCTATAAACAATGATAGTAAAATTGTTTGGAGAACCTTAAATGAAATGTTGGCCAAAAAGGCAAACTCAGCTCTATCATTCATTGAATCAGATGGCTCATTCATCACAATACCCACCAATATTGCCAACTACTTTAATGATTTTTTCATTGGCAAGATTAGCAAACTTAGGCATGACATGCCAGCAACAAACACCGAACCTACACATCCAAGTACAATTGTCCAAATTATGAAAGGCAAGTATTGTAATTTGTAATTCCATAAATTGAGTGTGGAAGGGGTGAAACAATTATTGTTGTCTCTCAACAATGACAAGCCACCTGGGTTTCACAATTTGGAGGGAAAATTAGTGAGGATGATAGCGGACGATATTGTCACTCGTACAAAAATAGTAAAGCACACTTTACTGCTCAAATAGCCAACCAATCATCCTGTTACCAAGCCATAGTAAACTTTTGGAAAAATGTGTGTTTGACCAGATACAATGCTATTTCACAGTAAATAAATTAACCACAGACTTTAAGCACAGTTATAGGGAAGGGCATTCAACATGCAAGGTACTTACACAAATGACGGATGAATGACTGAAATGTATTATAAGAAATAAAAATGGTGGGAGCTGCTGTGTTAAACTTCTGTGCGGCTTTTGACATTATCAATCATAGTTCGCTGCTGGAAAAAAACGTATGTGTTATGGCTTTACAGCTCCTGCTATATTGTGGTTTGAGAGTTACCTGTCTAACAGGACACGGTGGGTGTTCGTTAACCTGTCTGGGCTAAGGAGCAGTACTTTCACAGCCGGATGAAAAACGTACCCAATTTAAACAGGTTACTACTCTGGCCCAGAAACTAGAATATGCATATTATTAGTAGATTTGGATAGAAAACACTCTGAACGCCCCTCCTTCTTTTTCTTCTTGAATGAATATGCTATTGTCCGGTTGGAATATTATCGCAATTTTACGTTAAAAATACCATAAAGATTGATTTTAAACAGCGTTTGACATGCTTCTAAGTACGGTAATGGAACATTTTGACTTTTCGTCTCTCGTTCCGCACTCGCGCGTTATGCCTTTGGATAAGTGATCTGTACGCACGAACAAAACGGAGGTATTTGTACATAAATATGGATTATTTCGAACAAAAACAAAATTTCTTGTGGAAGTAGCAGTCCTGGGAGTTCATTCTGACGAAGATCAGCAAAGGTAAGAGAATATTTCTAATACTAATTCTGAGTTTAGGTTGCCCCAAACTTGGCAGGTGTCTGAATAGCTCACCGTGATGGCTGAGCTATGTACTCAGAATATTGAAAAATGTGCTTTCTCCGTAAAGCTATTTTAAAATCTGACACAGCGGTTGCATCCAGGTGTAGTCTACCTATTTAAAATAATTGTTATATATTTTGTCAACTTTTATGATGAGTATTTTTGTAAATTTATGTGCACATTCACCGGCCGTTTTGGTGGGAATACATTTTCTGAACATCACGCGCCAATGTAAAATGCTGTTTTTGGATATAAATATGAACTTTATCGAACAAAACATACATTATTGTGTAACATAATGTCCTTGGAGTGTCATCTGATGAAGATCATCAAAGGTTATTGCTTCATTTAGCTGTGTTTTGGGTTTTATTGACACATGTCCTTGCTTGGAAAATGGCTGGGTGATTATTTTTGTCTATGTACTCTCCTAACATAATCTAATGTTTTGCTTTCGCTGTAAAGCCTTTTTGAAATCGGACAATGTGGTTAGATTAACGAGAAGTTTATCTTTAAAATAGCTATTTTGACACCCACCAAGTTTGGGACTCACTAAACTCAGAATTACTATTAGAATATTGGATTACCTTTGCTGTTCTTCATCAGAATGCAGTCCCAGGACTTCTACTTCAATAACAAATGTTGTTTTGGTTCCAAATACAGAAAACGTCCCTGGCGGCTTGTTACACAAAGAAAGGGGGGTTGGGCTTGAATGAAAGAGTGGGAAGACTGAGGAACAAAAGAAACAGCAGCTATGCTATCGTAAATACATTATCGTATGCATTCTAAATTTCCGCCCATTTGGAAAAGGAAAATGCAATAAATATTTACTCTGAGCTGCGCTTCGGTAGGTTGGTCATAGATGCTGGCCGGGTTGGCCAACAGAGATCTTCCTGTCCTCGGAAGAATGTCTCTGGTGGTAAATTGGATATGTTGTGGTATCTTCGTCGTGTGTTAAACTGGATCCGTCGTCCGTCCTTTCCTAGCCCACGTCTACAGCGGCCGCTACTAACTCAACGGCTAGGAAGTATCACTTCTGTAGTGAATAAGCGTTCAAAGTTCATACCATTCACAACCAAAGCTCACGCTGAGGTTGGCTTAGTTCTGTACTTGACATGTGTCCTTTTAACCCCTGTGGGACGAACATCCAGTGAAAAATCCTATCACCATTAGCATAACAAAATGTAATATTTTTTTCTTTTTACGTTTTTTTCAAATTATATCGTTTTATAGATACACCTCTCCTGAATCGAACCCCGTTGTCCGATTTCAAAAAGGCTTTACAGCAAAAGCAAAACATTAGATTATGTTAGAGGAGTATATTGTAAAAGTAGCCACATAGCCATTTTCTGACCAACCACATGCATAACAAATAACCAAAAAACAGCTAAATGCAGCACTAACCTTTTACAAACTTCATCAGATGACACACCTAGGACATCATGTTACACAATGCATGCATTCTTTTGTTCGATAAAGTTCATATTTATATATGAAAACAGCATTTTACATCGGCACGTAACGTTGACTAACTATTTTTCCTCAAATGCATCCGATGAAACAGCGCTACAATTTACTAAATTACTATTCGAAAACATTTTTAAAATGTAATATTGTCATTCTAAGATTTATAGATGAATATCTCTTGAAAGCACCTGTATTGCCAGATTTAAAAATAACTTTACTGGGTAATCACACTTTGCGATAAAAGGGGATGCGATACTCAGAACAATAGGCTAGCAATAGCAATAGGCTAGCCATCTTGGAACAATCGCATATCAAATCTAGTCTTGTATACTATTGTCAATAATCGCTTACCTTTGATTATCTTCATCCTTAGGCATTTCCAGGAATCCCAGGTCCACAACAAATGTATTTTCGTTCAAAAAAGTTCATCCTTTATGTTCCATTAGCTTGTTGTTGTTAGCGCGTTCTGAAGGCTGAACCAAAAGTTCCGACGTGCGCGAGGCTGCTCTTTCAACAAAATGCATTTTTTTCTTATTTAGGTTCGTTCAAACATGTCAAACGTTGTATAACATAAATCTGTAGGGCCTTTTTCAACGAGAGCTCCAATAAGATTTGAGGGGGACGATTGCATTGTGTTTCAAAACGTTTCGAAAGGGGAGGGTAACCAGGGGCGCCGGCGTCATAATGGTGATGGACCTCTCCGTGTGACCACGTTCCACAGTGTGCCATTGTGTCAGTTTTCACAGTAGGAGACTCAAATCACTTTGTAAAGACTGGGGACATCTAGTGGAAGCAATAGGAAGTGCTCAATGAACCATAGCTCACGGTGTGATTAACAGGCAACGTGATGAAGTTGGGGTATGTTTCATCATTTATAACCCCTGTCTCTTCACAGGGGTGGGCCACTGATTAAGCAGGGCACTTTCCTTATGAAAACCCAATTCTCTCATTTGGAAGCTAAAATTACATTTAACCTGTTGGGGGTAGGGGGCAGTATTTACACGGCCGGATAAAAAACGTACCCGATTTAATCTGGTTACTACTCCTGCCCAGTAACTAGAATATGCATATAATTATTGGCTTTGGATAGAAAACACCCTAAAGTTTCTAAAACTGTTTGAATGGTGTCTGTGAGTATAAGAGAACTCATATGGCAGGCAAAAACCTGAGAAGGTTTCATGCAGGAAGTGGCCTGTCTGACAAGGAGTCGTTCTTCTTGTCTCTGTTTATTGAAGAGTGGGGATCTTACCTGTAACGTGACACTTCCTATGGCTTCCAGAGGCTCTCAGAGCCCGGGAAAAAGTTGAACGATGACGAGGCAGCCTCTGGCTGAAACACATAATCGCCTTTGCCAAGTGGCCGATAAGAGGACAAAGGAATTAGGCGCGTGCCCGATTCGACCCCGTGCTGTATTTTCTTTCGGCTGTTTACCTAATTGCAGATTCCCGGTCCGAATATTATCGCTTTTTTACGAGAAAAATGGCATAAAAATTGATTTTAAACAGCGGTTGATATGCTTCAAAGTACGGTAATGAAATATTTAGAAATCTTTTGTCACGAAATGTGCCGTGCGCATGACCGTTATTTACCATTGGGATAGTGTCTTGAACGCACAAACAAAACGTTGCTATTGGAACATAACTATGGATTATTTTGGACCAAACCTACATTTGTTATTGAAGTAGAAGTCCTGGGAGTGCATTCTGACGAAGAACAGGAAAGGTAATCAAACTTTTCTAATAGTAAATCTGACTTTGGTGAGTACTAAACTTGCTGGGTGTCTAAATAGCTAGCCATGTGATGCCGGGCTATCTACTTAGAATATTGCAAAATGTGCTTTCACCGAAAAGCTATTTTAAAATCGGACATATCGAGTGCATAGAGGAGTAATGTATCTATAATTCTTAAAATAATTGTTATGCTTTTTGTGAACGTTTATCGTGAGTAAATTAGTAAATTGTTAGTAAATTCATCGGAAGTTTGCGGGGGGTATGCTAGTTCTGAACGTCACATGCTAATGTAAAAAGCTGGTTTTTGATATAAATATGAACTTGATTGAACAAAACATGCATGTATTGTATAACATAATGTCCTAGGTGTGTCATCTGATGAAGATCATCAAAGGTTAGTGCTGCATTTAGCTGTCTTCTGGGTTTTTGTGACATTATATGCTAGCTTGAAAAATGGCTGTCTGATTATTTCTGGCTGGGTACTCTGCTGACATAATCTAATGTTTTGCTTTCGTTGTAAAGCCTTTTTGAAATCGGACAGTGTGGTTAGATTAACGAGAGTCTTGTCTTTAAATAGCTGTAAAATAGTCATATGTTTGAGAAATTGAAGTAATAGCATTTCTTAGGTATTTGAAAATCACGCCACAGGATTCAACTGGCTGTTACGTAGGTGGGACGATTTCGTCCCGCCTGCCCTAGAGAGGTTAATCTCCTAACAAACAATATCAATATCAAACATTTAAATTGCACAAAAATTCCATGTGAATTCGATAACTAGAATGTGTGGACTTTCCCAGGTACAGTTTATGTCGTCCTGTCATCAGTCATAATGTCTCAGATGACAACCGAACTGACATCCATACTCATTAAGTTCCAACGCATATTTCCAACTGGTTCTATTACTGAAATATGGTTCCTTTTTTCCCATTTGTTTGATGTTCCCAGACTCTCTATATTTAACAAAGGCTATTCAACAGTCCTTCAGTAGGGTCAGAGAGAGAGGGGAAGGGAGAAAGGTATTTATGGGGGGTCATAAACCTTACCCACAGGCCAACGTCATGACAGTAGTAACCTGTTTAAATTGGGTACGTTTTTCATCCAGCCGTGAAAATACTGCCCCCTAGCCCAGACAGGTTAAACAACTAGCACACAGCCCCCAAGTCCAGAACAGACTATGGGAGGTGCACAGTACTAGATAGAGCCATGACTACATGGAACTCTCTTCCACATCAAGTAACTGATGCAAGCAGTAGAATCAGATTTCAAAAACAGATAAAAATACAATTTATGGAACAGCAGGGACTGTGAAGAGTCACACACACACAGGTACAGACACACACATGCAAACGCACAACATACACACTTTACACACACGTACAGCTGGATTGTGTTGTAGTAGAGTAGTGGCCAGAGGGCACACACTTAATGTATTGTGAAATATGTTGTAAAATGTATTTTATGTTTAACATTTGTATTATAATGTATACTACAGCATTATTTTTTTTTCCAGGAAGAGTAGCTGCTGCCTTAGCAGGAACTAATGTGGATCCTTAATAAATACAAATACTGTGTGTGTGTGTGTGTGTGTGTGTGTGTGTGTGTGTGTGTGTGTGTGTGTGTGTGTGTGTGTGTGTGTGCGTGTGCGCATTATGAGGCAGTGAGGTACAGTAAGCAGACCAGTTGATGTATAGTAAGCAGACCAGTTGAGGTACAGCAAACAGACCAGTTGAGGTATAGTTAGCAGACCAGTTGAGGTACAGTAAGCAGACCAGTTGAGGTAGAGTAAGCAGACCAGTTGAGGTACGGTGAGCAGACCAGTTGAGGTACCGTAAGCAGACTAGTTGAGGTATGGTAAGCAGACCAGTTGAGGTACGGTAAGCAGACCAGTTGGGGTAAGGTAAGCAGACCAGTTGAGGTACAGTAAGCAGACCAGTTGAGGTACAGTAAGCAGACCAGTTGGGATAAGGTAAGCAGACCAGTTGAGGTACGATAAGCAGACCAGTTCAGGTGCAGTAAGCAGACCAGTTGAGGTACGGTAAGCAGACCAGTTGAGGTACGGTAAGCAGACCAGTTGAGGTACGGTAAGCAGACCAGTTGGGATAAGGTAAGCAGACCAGTTGAGGTACGATAAGCAGACCAGTTCAGGTGCAGTAAGCAGACCAGTTTAGGTATGGCAAGCAGACCAGTTTAGGTACGGTAAGCAGACCAGTTGAGGTCATGCAGCACACAGTGTTAAACAACCTTCCATGTCCTGTGTGTCATTACATTGTGGCTGCTGAACGGTTGGTGTAAATACGGCTTCCTTCTTACATTCTTCAATTCTTAAATCATTCTTTCCTTAAAATAGATTGACATTGGCATTAACAAGGTTGACCTTGAAAAGATTTTTCAACAGTTGAGAATACAAGGTGAAAATACAAAGTACAAACAGACTGAAAGCTATGGTCCTCAGGGAAGCCTAAGGGAAGCTTCAAAATCGCGTCTAGGGGTCGTGTCTATAATGGCACCCTATTCCCTTTATAGTGCACTACTTTTGACCAGTGCTCCCTATATAGCCTGTCTGAAATGGCAACATACTCTCTTAGAATAAAAGGTGCTATCTTGAACCTAAAAGGATTCTTCGTCTGTCCACAAAGCATAACACTTTGAACAACCCTTTCTGGTTTCAAGTAGAATCCTTTTGGTTCCAGGTAGAACCCTTTTGAGTTCCATGTAGAACCTTTTACACAGAGAGTGGAACCATACATGGTTGTACCTGGAACATTAACGTTTTTACATGGAACCAAAAAGCATTATCCTATGGGGACAGGAGTATAGGTCAAAAATAGTGCACTGTATTGGGAATAGGGTACCATTCAGACAAACTAGTATTTTGATACATTGATAAAGGCAAATATTTAATAACCCATATCATTGTAGGTGGCAGTCGCTATTCTCATGCTTGGTTGTATTGAAGCTGAGCCCTATGGAGCGTTGCACATATTGATTGGGCTGTGTTTGAACAATTACCTGCAATTCAGATCCTATTAGGTTCACAAGAAGTGTAATAGGCATGATAGTGCAGTTAAAGGACCTGGGGAGGGTAATATGGTCTAGCAGTCAGTCACTCTGCTGATCAACTGGTAATACGGGGCTGGATCCATGGCCTAGCAGTCAGTCACTCTGCTGATCAACTGGTAATACGGGGCTGGATCCATGGCCTAGCAGTCAGTCACTCTGCTGATCAACTGGTAATACGGGGCTGGATCCATGGCCTAGCAGTCACTCTGTTGATCAACTGGTAATACGGGGCTGGATCCATGGCCTAGCAGTCACTCTGCTGATCAACTGGTAATACGGGTCTGGACCCATGGCCTAGCAGTCACTCTGTTGATCAACTGGTAATACGGGGCTGGATCCATGGCCTAGCAGTCACTCTGCTGATCAACTGGTAATATGGGTCTGGACCCATGGCCTAGCAGTCACTCTGCTGATCAACTGGTAATACGGGGCTGGATCCATGGGCTAGCAGTCACTCTGCTGATCAACTGGTAATACGGGTCTGGACCCATGGCCTAGCAGTCACTCTGCTGATCAACTGGTAATATGGGTCTGGATCCATGGCCTAGCAGTCACTCTGCTGATCAACTGAAATTATACTGGCAGAGAAGATATCAATGAAATTGTTACATGTTGCCCTTTAGTGAACACAACGTGGGTGGGCAGCTGAAAATATAAAAATGGACAAAACAGAACAGCTATTACACCACATATACATGTAGGTACATAATTATGCAACGGACACACATAACGCACACACTCACACACAAAAAAAGGGCAATTTACTCTCTTCCCCTCAATTGGAGTATTGTTCACTTCTCCTCATTATTAATGTTTCAGGCCAAGATTAATATTTTAGGCACAGATTAATGTTTTAGGCCCAGATTAATGTTTTAGGCCCAGATTCTGACCCAAGTTAAGCACGGGTAAATGGCACGTCATTCCCTTGTTATGCACTTTTCTCTCTGTGTATTCTGACCTTGAATTTAAGCATGAGAATAGCATGCTATTCACTTCATTTACCCACTATTCGTTCCGGGTGGAGATCAAAGATACGCCGTATTCAGACTTTGATTTAATTTCCTCATAATTCCACTACCTTTACGCATCAGCCTCCAATATCTATGCTCCAATAGTTTATGTGTTGGGGTGCTAGGGTCAGTCTGTTATATCTGGTATAATTCTCCTGTTTTATCCGGTGTCCTGTGTGAAATTAAGTATGCTCCCTCTAATTCTCTATCTCTCCCTCCCCTCCCGGAGGACCTGAGCTTTGAGACCATGCCTCAGGATTACCTGGCCTGATGACTCCTTGCTGTCCACAATCCACCTGGTCGCACTGCTGCTCCAATTTCAACTGTTCTGCTGCGGCTATGGAACCATGACCTGTTCACCGGATGTGCTACCTTGTTCCGGACCTGCTGTTTTTGACTATCTCTCTCTACCGCACCTGCTGTTTCGAACTCTGAATGCTATGAAAAGCCAACTGACATTTACTCCTGAGGTGCTGACCTGTTGCACCATCTGTTGCTCCCTCTACAACCAATGTGATTATAATTATTTGACCGTGCTAGTCATCTATGAACGTTTGAACATCTTGGCCATGTAATGTTATAATCTCCGAAGAGGATTGGCCACCCCTCAGAGCCTAGTTCCTCTCTAGGTTTCTTCTTAGGTTCCTGCCTTTCTAGGGACTTTTTCCTAGCCACCGTGCTTTTACATCTGTATTGCTTGCTGTTTGGGGTTTTAGGCTGGGTATCTGTATAAGCACTTTGTGACATCGGCTGATGTAAGAAGGGCTTTATAAATACATTTCATTGATTGATTGAAACCATGAATAAGGGTCCAGCAATCCAACCGGTTCTAAGTGGAAAAAGCATATACTTTGTTTCTGAAAGAAATGACACCATTCTCCATGCTCTGTAATTTTACAACTTTGAAAGATCTATTGATAAAAGCTAGGTAAGTATAAGCCGTCTGGATAAGGGAATTGTAAATATAAATGACACTTGTATTAGATCTATTTTACCTTATCATCGCTGGAGACAAATGTGAAACCAGTCATATGGCTTCCAACAGTTCCATGGTTAGTGTAGGCAGTAGACGAGGGTACAGCCTACTATATTGTACACTATTATTCATATTTTAGTTATATATACATTAATATTCCAACATAACCATGGGTTAAAGAACTGAATGTGGCAATTTTCGGGATGAAGCCAACTACTGTATTTTTTATTAATCAATATATTTTGGACATAAAGGCTCTCCAAGACAGTTTTTTTATGATTAATATATACTTTCCTAACTCTAAAATATGTCTAAATAATCTACAAGATCAGAGTATTTTTTTAATCTATCAGCTGGTGTTGAAACTGAGACGAATATGCTTTACATTTGCAGGTCTTTCTTTCATCGATCCCTATATTCTGAACCCGTTCTCTCTATCTATATTGTAGTCTGTCGACACAATTCCAATTAAATGTATAATAAATGTACTGAAAACCCTATTGAATGAAAACTCCCCAAGAAAATCTGTTGGCAAGCAAGTGGGAGGGTTTTCAGCAATTGAATTACATTTGTTCAGCACGCGCAACAGAACCACGCCTGCAAAGCCCGTTATGCACATTCATAAGGTACTGTAAGTCTGAATACTAACTAGTGAGAAGTGTATTGGAAAGGCATGCATAAGAAAAGCGTAATTTAGGCCCAGAGAGCCTTCACTCCCATCTCTAATGACATATTGAATAGTGTTGCCCATTACTGGAGCAGTACAGCGGGTGTGTGTGTGTGTGTGTGTGTGTGTGTGTGTGAGGAAGAGGAGAGGATGGGGGGTCCTTCTAAAGTCCTTCTCAGTGAGACATCTCCCACTGTGTATCTGTGGGGCTAAACTCACCATTTGCCAAGCTCGCACTGCATGAGTTCTGACAGTACTCAGCAGGTAGGGACAAATGAAGAACCCCTCACATGTTCTAGCCATGTCTACGTAATGCTGGATAGAAGACAAACACTGAGAGGAGGAATGGAGAGATTTTTACAAATGTATTTTACAGTTCTTCCCATTCAATCCAATTAAATGTACCCCATCTCTCTCCCTCTTTCTATTTCAATGTGTCTCACTCTCTCATTCCAGGACACACACACACACACACACACACACACACACACACACACACACACACACACACACAGATGTAGGATGAGCCTGTACATCCTCAGTCTAAACACAAATATTTCTCATCTTGTCATGTCGACACAGCCTGGCCTGCTGAGGAGTGACGGACTCCAGCCGAGCTGGAGTGGTGATCTCATCTTATCTACCAACATAGACAGGGCTCTAACTCCCCTAGCTCCACAATGAGATAGGGTGCAGGCCAGGCAGCAGGCTGTTAGCCAGTCTGCCAGCTTAGTGGAGTCTGCCACTGCCACTAGCACAGTGTAGTCAGCTCAGCTATCCCCATTGAGACCGTGTCTGTGCCTCGATCTAGGTTGGGCAAAACTATACGTGGCTGTATTCGCCATAGTAATCTCACTGGAATAAAGACCTCCTCCATTCCTGTCATTATTGAAAGAGATTATGATATCTCACATCTCAAAACAGGGCTACTTAATGTTAGATCCCTCACTTCCAAGGCAGTTATAGTCAATTAACTAATCACTGATCATAATCTTGATGTGATTGGCCTGACTGAAACATGGTTTAAAACCTGTTGGGGCTAGGGGGCAGTATTGAGAATTTTTTTAAAAAATATGTGCCCATTTTTAACTGCCTCCTACACCTACCCAGTAACTACAATATGCATATACTTATTATATATGGATAGAAAACACCCTAAAGTTTCAAAAACTGTTTGAATGGTGTCTGTGAGTATAACAGAACTCATTTGGCAGGCAAAACCCTGAGACAGATTCTGACAGGAAGTGGATACCTGATGTGTTGAATTGACTTTGAGCCTATGCCATTGAAAAACAAAGGGGGTTAGGAATATTCTGGCACTTCCTATTGCTTCCACAAGATGTCCCCAGCCTTTACAAAGTGTTTTGAGTGTTCTACAGTGAGATCTGACCGAATAAGAGTCACGGAACGTGATGGCCCATTAGACCCCTGGCGTGCGATTTGATGGTGGGTACTCTCATTCCGAAACGTTTTAAAAGAAAACCCAATGGTCCGCCTTGAATTTTATTCATGTTCTGGTTAAAAAAGGCCCTAATGATTTATGCGATACAACGTTTGACATGTTTGAACGAACGGAAATATATTTTTTCCGTTCTTGAAGTGAAGTGAAGTCCGGCTGGCTTAGATCATGTGCTACAACACGGAGGTTTTTGGACATAAATGATGAGCTTTTTTGAACAAAACTACATTCGTTATGGACCTGGGACTCTTTGGAAGTGACATCTGATGAAGAGAATCAAAGGTAATGGATTATTTACATAGTATTTTCGATTTTAGATCCCTCCAACATGGCGGTTAGTCTGTATCGCAATGCGTATTTTTCTGGCGCAGTGCTCAGATTATTGCAAAGTGTGATTTCCCAGTAAGGTTAATTTTAAATCTGACAAGTCCATTGCGTTCAAGAGATGTAAATCTATAATTCTTTGAATGACAATATAATATTTTAGCAATGTTTTCTAATATTAATTAATTATTTTGTTGTCATGACTTGACTGCCGGTATTGGAGGGAAACGATTTCCTGAACATCAACGCCATAGTAAAACGCTGTTTTTAGATATAAATATGAACTTGATAGAACTAAAAATGCATGCATTGTCTAACATAATGTCCTAGGAATGTCATCTGATGGAGATTGTAAAAGGTTAGTGCATAATTTTAGCTGATTGTATGGTTTTGGTGATGCCTGTCTTTGAATCGACAATGCATTGCACACAGCTATTGTCAATGTACTCTCCTAACATAACCTAACTTTATGCTTTCCCCGTAAAACCTTTTTGAAATCGGTAAACGTGGTTAGATTAAGAAGATGTTTATCTTTCAAAGGCTGTAAGTTAGTTGTATGTTTGAGAAATTTGAATTTGGACATTTATTTGGTTTCAAATTTGCCGCTCTTGAAATGCACCTGCTGTTGATAGGGTGCGCCACGGGGGGCACGCTAACGTCCCACATAGCCTCATTAAGCCTAATGAATTTACTGTGTTAAATGAGGCCTCACCTCCTGGTTACACTAGTGACCATATCCCTCGCACATCCCGCAAAGGTGGAGGTGTTGCTAAGATTCACGATAGCAAATTTCAATTTACAAAAAACAAACAACTGCGTTTTCATCTTTTGAGCTTCTAGTCATGAAATCTATGCTGCCTACTCAATCTATTTTTATAGCTACTGTTTACAGGCTTCCTGGGGCATATACTGTACAGCGTTCCTCACTGAGTTCCCTGAATTCCTATCCAACCTTGTAGTCATGGCAGATAAGATCTAATTTTTGGTGACTTTAATATTCACATGGAAAAGTCCATAGACCCACACCAAAAGGCTTTCGGAGACATCATCAACTCAGTGGGTTTTGTCCAACATGTCTCCGGACCTACTCACTGCCACAGTCATACTCTGGACCTAGTTTTGTCCCGTGGAATAAATGTTGTGGATCTTAATGTTCTTCCTCATAATCCTGGACTATCAGACCACCATTTTACTACGTTTGCAATCGCAACAAATAATCTGCTCAGACCCCAACGAAGGATCATTAAAAGCTGTGCTATAAATTCTCGGACAACCCAAAGATTCCTAGATGCCCTTCCAGACTCCCTCCACCTACCCGAGGACATCAGAGTACAAAAATCAGTTAACCACCTAACTGAGGAACTACATTTTACCTTGTGTAATACCCTAGATGCAGTCGCACCCCTAAAAACAAAAAACATTTGTCATAAGAAACTAGCTCCCTGGTATACAGAAAATACCCGAGCTCTGAAGCAAGCTTCCAGAAAATTGGAACGGAAATGGCGCTACACCAAACTGGAAGTCTTCCGACTCGCTTGGAAAGACAGTACCGTGCAGTATCGAAGAGCCCTAACTGCTGCTCGATCATCAAATACATTTTTTATTTGTCACATACACATGGTTAGCAGATGTTAATGCGAGTGTCGCGAAATGCATGTATCATCCTATTTTTCCAACTTAATTGAGGAAAATAAGAACAATACAATGCTTATTTTTGTTACTGTCGCAAAGTTAACTAAAAAGCAGCATTCCCCAAGAGAGGATGGCTCTCACTTCAGTAGTGACAAATTCATGAACTTCTTTGACGAAAAGATCATGATCATTAGAAACTCCTCGGACTCCTCTTTAACCTGTTTGGGATAGGGGGCAGTATTGAGAATTTTGGAAAAAATATGTGCCCATTTTTAACTGCCTCCTACACCATCTCAGAAGCTAGAATATGCATATTATTGTTCAGGTTTGGATAGAAAACACTCTGAATTTTCTAAAACTGTTTGAATGGTGTCTGTGAGTATAACAGAACTCCTATGGCAGGCAAAAACCTGACAAGGTTTCAAGCAGGAAGTACCCTGTCTGACAAGGAGTCGTGCGTCTTGCATCTGTTTATTGAAAAGTAAGGATCTTAGCTGTAACGTGACAATTCCCAGGGCTCCGATAGGCTCTCAGAACCCGGGAAATACCTGAAGGTTGACGAGGCAGCCTCAGGCTGAAACACATTATCGCCTTTGGTAAGTGGCGGCTCAGAGGCCCTTTGAATGAGGCGCGTGCACGATTCGCTCCTGAGGAGAAATTTTATTCGGCTGTTTAGGCTCAATGCATATTCCCGGTCGGAATATTATCACTTTTCTACGAGATAAATGGCATAAAAATTGGTTTTAAACAGCGGTTGACATGCTTCGAAGTACGGTAATGGAATATTTAGACATTTTTTGTCACGCCAATGCGCCATGCGCAAGACCGTGATGTTGCATTCTGATAGTGTCTAGAACTCACGAACAAAACATCGCTGTTTGGATATAACGATGGATTATTTGGGACCAAACCAACATTTGTTATTGAAGTAGAAGTCCTGGCAGTGTATTCTGACGAAGAACAAGCAAGGTAAGAACATTTTTCTTATAGGAAATGTGATTTTGGTGGAGGCTGACCTGGGTGGGTGTCTAAATAGCTAGCCCTGTGATGCCGGGCTATCTACTTAGATTATTGCAAAATGTGCTTCATCCGAAAAGCTATTTTAAAATCGGACATATCGAGTGCATAGAGGAGTAATGTATCTATAATTCTTAAAATAATTGTTATGCTTTTTGTGAACGTTTATCGTGAGTAATTTAGCAAACTGTTAGTAAATTCCCCGGAAGTTTGCGGGGGTTATGCTTTTTCTGAACGTCACATGCTAATGTAAAAAGCTGTTTTTTGATATAAATATGAACTTGATTGAACAGACATGCATGTATTGTATAACACAATGTCCTAGGTGTGTCATCTGATGAAGATCATAAAAGGTTAGTGCTGCATTTAGCTGTGGTTTGGGTTTATGTGACATGATATGCTAGCTTGAAAAATGGGTGTCTGATTATTTCTGGCTGGGCACTCTGCTGACATAATCTAATGTTTTGCTTTCGTTGTAAAGCCTTTTTGAAATCGGACAGTGGGGTTAGATTAACAAGATTATTGTCTTTAAATAGCTGTAAAATAGTCATATGTTTGAGAAATTGAAGTAATAGTATTTCTAACGATTCAAAAATCGCGCCACTGGATTTCAGTGGCTGTTACGTAGGTGGGACGAGTTCGTCCCACATGCGCCAGAGAGGTTAAATCTGTTTATCCCTCCAAAACTCAGTTGTCCTGAGTCTGCACAACACTGCCAGGACCTAGGATCAAGGGAGACACTCAAGTTTTTTTAATATTATATCTCTTGACACATTGATGAAAATAATTATGGCCTCTAAACCTTCAAGCTGCATACTGGACCCTATTCCAACTAAACTACTGAAAGAGCTGCTTCCTTTCCTTGGCCCTCCTATGTTGAACATAATAAAGAGCTCTCTATCCACCGGATGTGTACCAAACTCACTAAAAGTGGCAGTAATAAAGCCTCTCTTGAAAAGGTCAAACCTTGACCCAAAAAATATAAAAAACTATAGGCCGAATCTCCCATTCCTCTCAAAAAGTTTAGAAAGAGCTGTTGCGCAGCAACTCACTGCCTTCCTGAAGACAAACAATGTATACAAAACGCTTCAGTCTGGTTTTAGACCCCATTATAGCACTGGGACTGCACTTGTGAAGGTGGTAAATTACCTTTTAATGGCGTCAGACCGAGGCTCTGCATCTGTCCTCGTGCTCCTAGACCTTAGTGCTGCTTTTGATACCATCAATCACCACATTATTTTGGAGAGATTGGAAACCCAAATTGGTCTACACGGACAAGTTCTGGCCTGGTTTAGATCTTATCTGTAGGGAAGATACCAGTTTGTCTCTGTAGATGGTTTGTCCCCTGACAAATCAACTGTACATGTTGGGGTTCCTCAAGGCTCCGTTTTAGGACAACTATTGTTTTCTCGATATATTTTACCTCTTGGTGATGTCATTCGAAAACATAATGTTAACTTTCACTGCTATGTGGACGACATGGTGAAGCCCCAAAATTGCCTTCCCTGGAAGCCTATGTTTCAGACATAAGGAGTGGATGGCGGCAAATGTTCTACTTTTAAACTCGGACAAAACAGAGATGCCAGTTCTAGGTCCAAAGAAACAAAGAGATATTCTGTTGAATCTGACAATTATTGTTGATGGCTGTTCAGTCGTCTCAAATAAAACTGTGAAGGATCTCGGCATTACTCTGGACCCTGATCTCTCTTCTGATGAACATATCAAGACTGTTTCAAGGACAGCTCAAGGACAGCTGAGCCTTGAGCCCTAAGACCATGCCTCAGGACTACCTGGCTTGATGACTCCTTGCTGTCCCCAGTCCACCTGGTCGTGCTGTTGCTCCAGTTTCAACTGTTCTGCCTGCGGCTATGGAACCCTGACTTGTTCACCGGACGTGCAACCTGTCCCAGACCTGCTGTTTTCAACTCCCTAGAGACAGGAGTGGTAGAGATACTCTGAATGATCGGCTATGAAAAGCCAACTGACATTTACTCCTGAGGTGCTAACCTATTGCACCCTCTACAACCAATGTGATTATTATTATTTGACCCTGCTGATCATCTATGAACATTTGAACATCTTGGCCATGTTCTGTTATAATCCCCACCTGGCACAACCAGAAGAGAACTAGCCACCCCTCATAGCCTGGTTCCTCTCTAGGTTTCTTCCTAGGTTTTGGCCTTTCTAGGGAGTTTTTCCTAGCCACCGTGCTTCTACACCTGCATTACTTGCAGTTTGGGGTTTTAGGCTGGGTTTCTGTACAGCACTTTGAGATGTCAGCTGATATAAGAAGGGCTATATAAATACATTTGATTTTATTTGATTCACTATGGTGAATCACTAAAACTATACAGAAGTACACTACGGAAAAAGAAGGAACAGCACATCAGAAATCAGCTCAATGTAATTGAAGAATCCATGAAATCATCAAATTGTTGGGGGGACCATCATCATTGAAATGCAAGAGAAAGTGTATTATTGTCACGGATGTCGTCGGTTAAGGAGGACCAAAACGCAGCAGGTACGTGCAGGCTCATCTTGACGTTTATTTATTTTCAAAATGAACATACAAAAATAACAAACGAAATACGAACAACAAAACAGTCTGGCTAGGCATAAGGCTAAGCACAGAACAATCTCCCACAAAGACAAACACAAACACACCCACATATATGGGACTCTCAATCAAAGGCAAATAGACAACACCGGTCTTCAATTGAGAGTCCCAACCCCAATGAATCCAAACATAGAAACAGACACACTAGACTCAACATAGAATTCATGAAACTCACACAGTGCCCAAAACCCCGGAATACTAAATCAAATGCCCTCCTAACTCATACAACACCCAGAACCACATAAAACAAATACCCTCTGCCACGTCCTGACCAAACTACAATACTAATTAACCCTTATACTGGCCAGGACGTGACAGTACCCCCCCCTTAAAGGTGCTAACCCCGGAAGCACCTTAAAAACAAAAAACAAAAAAACAACAACCCCAAACAACAACAACAACAAAAAAAATCCCCCTTACTAAAGGGAGGGAAGGGAGGGTGGCTGCCGTCAACGACGGCACTGTGCTACACCCCCCCTCCCCAACCCACCTATATCAGGAGGTGGCTCCGGTTCTGGCCGTTCCAGGCAGTCGGGCCACTCTGGAAGTTCGGGGCAGTCTGGCCAGTCTGGCCGCTCGGGGCAGTCTGGCAGCTCGGGGCAGTCTGGCAGCTTGGGGCAGTCTGGGCAGTCTGGCAGGTCGGGACAGTCTGGGCAGTCTGGCAGCTCGGGACAGTCTGGGCAGTCTGGCAGCTCGGCACAGTCTGGCAGCTCGGGACAGTCTGGGCAGTCTGGCAACTCGTGACAGTCTGGGCAGTCTGGCCACTCGGGACAGTCTGGGCAGTCTGGCCACTCCGGCAGTTCAGGGCAGTCTGGCCACTCCGGCAGTTCAGGGCAGTCTGGCCACTCCAGCAGTTCAGCGCAGTCTGGCCACTCCGGCAGTTCAGCGCAGTCTGGCCACTCCGGCAGTTCAGCGCAGTCTGGCCACTCCGGCAGTTCAGCGCAGTCTGGCCACTCCGGCAGTTCAGCGCAGTCTGGCCACTCCGGCAGCTCAGCGCAGTCTGGCCACTCCGGCGACTGTTGACTGGCGGGCAGCTCCGACGACTGTTGACTGGCGGGCAGCTCCGACGACTGTTGACTGGCGGGCAGCTCCGACGACTGTTGACTGGCGGGCAGCTCCGACGACTGTTGACTGGCGGGCAGCTCCGACGACTGTTGACTGGCGGGCAGCTCCGACGACTGTTGACTGGCGGGCAGCTCCGACGACTGTTGAATGGCGGGCAGCTCCGACGACTGTTGACTGGAGGGCAGCTCCGACGACTGTTGACTGGCGGGGCTGGGTTTACGCACTTGAAGGCTAGTGCGGGGAGCAGGAACAGGACGAGTCGGACTGGGTTGACGCACTTCCGGATCCGCACGAGAGACAGGAGCTGGAAACCCAGGGCTATGGAGGCGCACAGCCGGTCTAGATCTTACCTCCTGCACAACCCGCCTTGGCTGGATGGAACTAGTAGCCCTGTACGAGCGGGGTGCTCGTACAGGGCAGACTGGGCTGTGCAGGGGCCTGATGGTAGCCGTGCGTAGAGCGGGAGTTGGGTAGCCTGGTCCTCGGAGGCGTACCGGCGACCAGATGCGCTGCGCAGGCATCCTCCTACCAGGTTGGATGCCCGCTCTAGCACGGCACCTGCGAGGGGCTGGAATAACTCGCACCGGACTGTGCGTGCGTATGGGTGAGAGTGCGCTCCTCAGCGAAACATAGCGCTCTCCACCCCATACGCTCCTCCATATAACCACGGGTAGCTGGCTTCCGGCTCTTCCTACGCCTAGCCAAACTACCCGTGTGCCCCCCCAAAAAAAATTCTTGGGGGTGCCTCTCGCGCTTCAACGCTAGTCGTGTACCTCGGAAACGTTCCCGGTCCATACCAGCCTTTCGCCTTTCCTCTCTCTCTCTTACCACCTGTCCCCATGGAAGGTGATCTTTTCCGGCTTGGATCTCCTCCCAAGTGTAGGAGCCTTCTCCCTTCAAGATCTCCTCCCAAGTCCATCTCTCACCATAGTCCAACTCAAAATCCCACTGCTCCTTCTTCTGCTGCTTGGTCCTGGTTTGGTGGGAGATTCTGTCACGGTCGTCGTCGGTTAAGGAGGACCAAAACGCAGCAGGTACGTGCAGGCTCATCTTGACGTTTATTTATTTTCAAAATGAACATACAAAAATAACAAAACGAAATACGAACAACAAAACAGTCTGGCTAGGCATAAGGCTAAGCACAGAACAATCTCCCACAAAAGACAAACACAAACACACCCACATATATGGGACTCTCAATCAAAGGCAAATAGACAACACCTGTCTTCAATTGAGAGTCCCAACCCCAATGAATCCAAACATAGAAACAGACACACTAGACTCAACATAGAATTCATGAAACTCATCCAGTGCCCAAAACCCCGGAATACTAAATCAAATGCCCTCCTAACTCATACAACACCCAGAACCACATAAAACAAATACCCTCTGCCACGTCCTGACCAAACTACAATACTAATTAACCCTTATACTGGCCAGGACGTGACAATTATTACACTTTATTACAATGTATTATTCCAGCCCAGGCACAATTTAGATGTTGTCCTATGTGCAAAGTTTTAGTCTGATCCAATGAACCATTGCATTTCTGTTCAAAATGTTGTATCAAGACTGCCCAAATGTCCCTGATTGGTTTATTAAAAACATTGTCAAGTTCATAACTGTGCACTCTCCTCAAGCAACAGCATGGTATTATTTCACTGTAATAGCTACTGTAAATTGGACAGTGCAGTTAGATTAACCAGAATTTAAGCTTTCTGCAAATATCAGAAATGCCTATGTCCTGGGAAATGTTCTTGTCACTTACAACCTCATGCTAATCACATTAACCTACGTTAGCTCAACCGTCCCGCGGGAGACCCACCGATCGTGTAGAGGTTTTAAACATCCTGTGGGTATGTCCCAAACAGTTGCTAGCTTCCATATACTATACATGACATTCCTAAACATAGGTGGATGTAAGAGAAAATAGTAAAGTCATCTGTCTTCTAAATGAGGATGACTCAACCATGCCCCCGATACAAGCTACATCGCTAATTCTCATGTACAGGGACTATTGTTCCCCAATGCCCAATCAGCACATAGCTACAAAGAACAAAAAACTGCTTACACCAAGTATTTATACAACAATGTGACCCAATCATTTGCTCCCGGTATTCTGACAAGGAGTCAAGCATTCCTTTGAGCATGTCGAGTTACGGATCACAGGGAATTAGTCAACAATCGAAACCTGGAATCAATACATTTCATAGCATAGCAGGCTATTCTGAAACAACAGCCTTAATCAACAAGCTACTGGCTGGTGTCTTGGTTCCAAATGCTAATGCTGATGACTTGTCTGGTGCTGAGGGATGAGGACTCCAATACGTAAGTGCCTTTGTTAATGTGACTGTCTGCCTCGCCATCCTGCTTCATCAACAATTCAACTGATGTCAGTGAGAGAGAATGTTGTCCTAGGATAGCGTTAAGAGTAGAGGAAGGACAGGGAAGATAAGCGACGGAGAGACGGAGACAGAAATCATCCTGACACAGACTCCTCAGTATAATTAGCTACATATAATCCATCCGTTAATTATTTCTCTGCGGTGAGGACTTGCTTCAGCGCCTCTCGACTGACTTCACTCTGTGTCTGGGAGATGTTGGCCATGTTAAGGGACGATAATATAATCGTTTTTGAACCGAGCATGAGTTTTATAAGCTTCACACACCCTTTAGGACAAGATAGTTTATATTCAGATTCTACCCAGACTCTCTCTCTTTGCTCTTCTCTCTTTCCGCACTGCTCCAGAGTTAGGGTAAGATCCTGTGCTGTGTAATGTGTGCACACTCAGGCACTCCTATGCAAAATAAGTCATATTCATGTGCAATGAAGTGGACTTGTTTTTGTAGCTATAGCTAGGGCTGTATCCCGAATTCCCTATATAAAGTACACTAAACCAAAATATAAACACATGTAAAGTACTGGTCCCATGTTTCATGAGCTGAAATAAAAGATCCCAGAAATGTTCCATACTCACAAAAAGCTTATTCTTTTCAAATTGTGTGCATTTATTTACATCCCTGTTAGTTAGCATTTCTCCTTTGCCAAGATAATCCATCCACCTGACAGTTGTTGCATATCAAGGTGATTTAACTCTTAAGCATTCGCCCCTTTTTTAAAATGTTCACCTAAAATGCCATACCCAAGTCTAACCGCCTGTAGCTCAGGCCCAGAAGCAAGGATATGCATATACATTGGTACCATATGAAAGGAAACACTTTGAATATTGTGCAAATGTGAAAGGAATGTAGGAGAATATAACAGAATAGATCTGGTAAAAGATAATACAAAGAAAAAACCAACCATTCTTTTGTATTTTTTGTACCATCATCTTTGAAATGCTGTATTCCAGTCCAGGTGCAATTTAGATTTTGGCCACTAAATGGCAGCAGTGTATGTGCAAAGGTTTAGACTGATCGAATGAACAATTGTATTTCTGTTCAAAATTTTGTATCAAGACTGCCCAAATGTGCCTAATTTGTTTATTAATAACTTTTTATGTTCAAAATTGTGCACTCTCCTCAAACAATGCATGGTTTTCTTTCACTGTAATTGCTACTGTAAATTGGACAGTGCAGATAGATTAACAAGAATTTAAGCTTTCTGACAATATAAGATATGTCTATGTCATGGGACATTTTCTTGTTACTTACAACCTAATGGCATTAACCTACATTAGCTCAACCGTCCCGTGGAAAGGACACCGATCCAGAAGAAATTAAATAGCATGATCATTGCACAGATGCACCTTATGCTTGGGACAATAAAATGCCCCTCTAAAATGTGCAGTTTTTGTCAAACAACACAATGCCAAAGATGGCTCAAGTTTTGAGGGAGTGTGTAAATGGCATGTTGACTGCAGGAATGTCCAACAGTGCTGTTAGCAGAGAATTGAATGTTCATTTCTCTACCATAACCCGTCTCAGTACATCCAACCAGCCTCACAACCGCAGACCACATGTATGGCGTCGTGTGGGCGAGCGGTTTGCTGATGTCAACGTTGTGAACAGAGTGCCCAATGGTGGCAGTGTGGTTATAGTATGGCAGGCATAAGCTACGGATAACAACCACAATTGCATTTTATTAATGGCAATTTGAATGCACAGAGATACTGTGACGAGATCCTGAGGCCCATTGTCGTGCCATTCATCCACCGCCATCACCTCATGTTTCGGTATGATAATGCACAGCCCCATGTCGCAAGGATCTGTACACAATTCCTGGAAGATGAAAATGTCCCAGTTCTTCCATGGCCTGCATACTCACCAGACATGTCACCCATTGAGAATGTTTGGGATACTCTGGATAGACGTGTATGACAGCGTGATCCAGTTCCTGCCAATATCCAGCAACTACACATAGCCATTGAAGAGGGAGTGGGACAACATTCCACAGTCCACAATCAACAGCCTGATCAACTCCATGCGAAGGAGATGTGCATCGCTGCATGAGACAAATGGTGGTCACACCAGACACTTTTTTTAAGGTATCTGTGACCAAAATATGTATATCTGTATTCCCAGTCATGTGAAATCCATAGATTAGGGCCGAGTGAATTTATTTCAATTGATTGATTTCCTTATATAAACTCTATCTTAGTAAAATCTTTGAAATTGTTGCATAGTGTGTTTATATGTTTGTTCAGTATAGTACGCTATGGGACCTGGTTAAATGAAGTGCGCTATTTAGGGAATAGGGTGCCAGCCTGTAAATGACCACATTCTGACATGCCAAGTTCCCTGTTTCAAACACAATCAACATGTGTGTCTATGGGCCTGCCACAGGAATCCCACATAGGATCCAGGATAAACACATGGCACAGACCCAGACACACCTCAATGGTGGTTATACTGTAGCACCACACTGGTGGTTATACTGTAGCAACATAGTGGTGGTTATACTGTAGCAACATAGTGGTGGTTATACTGTAGCAACACAGTGGTGGTTAAACTGTAGCAACATAGTGGTGGTTATACTGTAGCAACACACTGGTGGTTATACTGTAGCAACACAGTGGTGGTTAAACTGTAGCAACATAGTGGTGGTTATACTGTAGCAACACACTGGTGGTGATACTGTAGCAACACACTGGTGGTTATACTGTAGCAACACAGTGGTGGTTATACTGTAGCAACACACTGGTGGTGATACTGTAGCAACACAGTGGTGGTTATACTGTTGCAACACAGTGGTGGTTATACTGTAGCAACACACTGGTGGTTATACTGTAGCAACACACTGGTGGTTATACTGTAGCAACACAGTGGTGGTTATACTGTAGCAACACACTGGTGGTTATACTGTAGCAACACAGTGGTGGTTATACTGTAGCAACACATTGGTGGTTATACTGTAGCAGCACACTGATCATAGAGTGCTGTTTCAGTCTATGTGAAGTAATTAGCATCACAAACAGGCCTCGTGCCTCATTAATGCAAAAGCACCACATTTCTTTCCTCTTGTTTTGGTTTTCTCTCAATGTCTGTCCAAACCTCTTTCTCCCTTCCACTTCTCTTTCCTTCCTCCCCTCTCTGAACATCACTCGGAACACTGTATAGGAAAGAAACTAACGCAAAACGGTGCACAGCTTGTCTTTCATTGTCTCTCAGAGAGTCTCCAAGCGACAGAAAAGATCACACTCTGGAGAGAAGAGGAGAGGAGAGATCCTCATCATGCATGGTTGAATCATCACAGGAAGGCTCTACCACTGAGCCTCTACCAAGTCCTCCTGCTAGGAGACACCAACCACAAGCTAAAACAGAATGTTTAATACGTGCTGGGAGAAATCCATAATCCCTCTACGGGAGACACTGGAGTTGAATCTACATCCCAAATGGCAACCTATTTACTATGTAGTGCACTACTTTTGACCAGGGCCCATAGGGAACTGGTCAAAAGTAGTGTAGGTAAAGGGGAATAGGGTGCTATTTGGGATGCAGCTGCAGCAGAGTGGGCTGAGGCGTCAGAACATTAAAGGATAAAGACTTAACTAACTTTATGCCTACCAGACTGGGGGATGTTAGCTATAATCTGTTGAAGCTTCAAATGTAGGTGATAGGACATTAATACCTCTCTCTTTCCCTCTTAAACTCTGTTGGTTTCAATCAAACATCAGTAGACTTGAAAATAGCCTTATAAAACACCAACATGGTGGTGACAATCCAAAATAAGAACTGATATGTAAATGTTCTGTGTGCAATGTATGTTTTATGTTATCTTTTTACTGCAAGCCAGAGCACCAAAGACATATGACCATTATATGTAAACTCAGTGGACAATAAAATGTTCTTATCTTAAACACTGAATGAAACGGACACAACACACAAAAGGTTATTATTATGTTACACAGAGGAAGCCTCCCGCCTCTCATTCTCAATATAGTTTCCTTTATGTCATGACCCACACACACACGTCTGCATGGTCCTAAAGCACACCGTTGCCTCGTTTTGTATCACATTCCAATGACAAAACTGGGGGGTACAAAAATGCAATTTCAAAATGTGTGTGTGTGGGGGGGGGCATCCCCAGTGAAATCTGCACCCCTGGTTTCAGCAGTGTTATGGACCGATTTACTTTAGTGCCAAGGTCATCTCATAATGGCCCATTCGGCTGTCATTCTGATGACAGTGGCCAATGAATGAATAGGGGGCACTGTGGGGGGGGGGGGCAACAGGGATATGGTTGATAAAGATCACATTCTTTCAGGAGTGAAAATTGTAGAAAGAAATACAAATTAAAAAGAGGTTCTATCCCCTATTTGAGAAATACAATGCAGTGGAGAGTAGCTTGCGTCGGGAATTACCTAGCCGGACATTTTCTGTTTGAATTCAGTGTAGCCGGGACCAAGTGACAGCTAGAAATGCTACAGGAATAAAATGTATGTGATCCTTAAGAGAAGTCGGCACATTGCTGCAGTGCATTTTCCGCAAAGGATTGGCCAGCTCTCTCCTCTCTCTCTCGCTCTCTCTGGCTTGTTTTAAAAATAGTGATATTCTGGAGATTATTTAATTTTCAAATAACTGAAAGTGAGAGGTTGTAATCTGAATAAAGGGGAAAAGGCCATTCTTGAACATGGGGTGAGACATTCTTACTAATCTGCTAGAGAACCAGTTCGGATTTAAGTTTAGCTTTTGTATAACTGAAACCTTTAGTGAGAGGTCTAATGCTATAATGTTTAATAATTTCTGCCCTCCAAATTCACATTCATTATATAAATAGGCCCGTTCCAAATGAAGTGGAATGTTTTTTGCTCATATAATTTTAAAAACAAGTCGTTAGGTGTAGACATGCCTATAAGAAAAAAGGTACACTTAATCCGTGTGATTTTTCCATAAATAGACAGTTATTGTCCTTTCCATGGTTGGCAAGATCTTATCTATTTTGCCTAACTTTCTATTAAAATCAATTGCAGTGAGATAATTTCTTTCTTTCAGGATATGAATACAGAGTATGTACACATCCCTGTTAGACCATTGTATTGGTGAACTACGTAATACTTATTGTAGTTCAGTTGTAATCCAGAGAGGTTAGAGAAATGATCTAGATCCTCTATGAGGCTGTGCAGGGATCCAGACTGCTGATTAAAAAGAAAACATGAGTCGTCAGGGTACAATGACACCTTTGTTTTTAAACCCTTGATTTCTAATCCTTTGATATTTTTGTTGGATCTGATTTGAAAAGCTAACATTTCGATGGCCATAATAAATAGATAGAGGGCTGTGAATTGAAGGAGGGAATTTGAACACAACAAAGTGACTCATCCAACACAGATCCCACCAATTGTGTGTGTGTGTGTGTGAGTGTGTGTGTGTGTGTATCATTGTGTGTGTTTGTGTGATTGTGTGTGTGTGTGTGTGCGTGTGTGTGTGCGTGTGTGTGTGATTGAGTGCATGTTTGCGTGTGTGTGCATGTGCATGTGAGTGTGTGAGTGATTGTGTATGTGTGCTGTGTGAGTGAATGCGTGTTTGTGTGTGTGTGCATGTGATTGTGTGTGCATGCATGTGTGTGATTGTGTGAATGTGTGCATGTGTGTGTGTGTGTGTGTTTGTGTGTATCTGTGATTGTGCGTGTGTGTGTGTGTGTGATTGGGTGTGCGTGTGCATGTGTGATTGTGTATGTGTCCTTGTGGGTGTGTGTGTGTGTGTGTATGCGTGTGTGTGTGTGTGTGTGTGTGTGTGTGTGTGTGTGTGTGTGTGTGTGTGTGTGTGTGTGTGTGTGTGTGTGCATGTGTGTGCGTGCGCTCTAATTTTAGAGACTCATTTGTGTGCTCTCTCTAGGGGCTAAAGTAGACAGCAAGTTTGCTACTTTGTCCTTACTTTTGTCCTCCCCTTTGCGGTGACATGTACCCACAATACATGGTACCAAACCTTGGCAGGGGATCAAATAAATAAAACATTCTGCCAGACTTAGGGGATCAGTCGACAGGAAGTTACAGTTTTGTTTAATTCAGTCAATATTTTTTTCGGATTATAATTCAGTGGGCATGCACACTATAGAGTCATTACTGCATGCAGTTGGAACAAATACATGCGTGAGGATGTAATGGATTGTTATTGAAAAAGAGGACTAAGAGATAGAGGTTGGGCCCCAAGCCTGAGAACAATGAGTACTTCGAAGTGGGCACAGACAAACAGACACTGGCAGTTCTCTTCCCTCATCTTTCACAGTGGGTAAAGAGAGACAGACACTG